>NC_090745.1:93581653-93587366 GCF_036898095.1 Palaemon carinicauda
TCGAAGGGAATATTAGCCGTAGGAGAGGACATGAAGCGGCCGTTCTCCCGCGCTGACAAAAGAATAAAAAAACAAGAAATGGAAACTGCAAAGCCGATGTGATCAGCCACGATAGAAAACCGGGGGGAAAAAATCCTCCGAGGTAAATGTAGCCTAAAACACTTATGAAATCTTTACGGCTACACCTTCTGCACCGACTCAGAAAATAGCTTAATTCAGGAACGCTGTAACGTATAAGGTTTGATGAATGTAACGAAATGCACCCATTTTCAACTAACCGGCCGCTAGAAGGCTGGACTGACGAACTCGCTGATTGGCTAATGGATTTCTGTAGGACTGCCAGCGGTTGCCACGGTCTGGCCGTGAATTCTATTCCCTTCTAAGTAATTATTAACTGATGACATGTAACCAAAAGCTTAATCATCACATTGCTTGGTATTTTTTATAATTGGATTTCCAATAATGAGAGAAGCAATACTTCGATTTATGAAGAATATCCGAAAAAAGCGAGAGAACAAAATTGAGAATGCTGCCATTGGACATCTCTAAGCCCCGCCTCTTCCCGCGCCCCATCCTCCCGAGAGCTCCCGCCTCCCGCTGGGTTGCAGACATTGAAAACGGGATCCTTGCAACTAGGCGGGCCCATTCCTTACCACCCGCCGGCCGCTAGATTATGACTTACCTTCAGTTTTATCTTTTATTTTGCCATTCTCTTGCTTCGAGCAGCCGTGGTTTCTGGAGAGGTTATGAAGGATATTGTTTGTCAAAAGGATAGCAACTCTTACGAGATACCTGTTTACGGGGAAGTGACAATTTCATACCGCAAAGTCTCCCCCAATTTTTTTTTTATGAAAAAGAAACATTCATTTTCAGGAACATTTCTTACGAGTTTGTATCCTCATCTGAACATATAACTCTAACGCCTTTTTTTTCTAGACTTTTTTTTCACGTAGGCTCTCCCTCCTAAGGTCTCCAAGCGCCAGTTGTTTTGCTTTTAGTTCAACATTAGAGGCAGTTATTCTGAATAGAATTTAGATAAATGTTAAAGCCGGACTGCGGAGTCTGGGTACAAAAGCATTATCATCCACGGCATGCCTCTGAATTTCCCTGAACTGAATAGGAGATACGCTGTGTATTTTCCTAAGGGCATGACTGGTCACAAATAAATCTCGGCGACACAAAACCCAGAGAAATGTCTCTACGTTTTATGTTATCTTTCTGTCCAATATATACGGCATACTTGCCAATATATTAATCAAATAGCCTCCGTCAGTTGGCAGGTCGTCGTCATCAAACAAAGACGCCTCAGCGGGGTTGGAGGAGTTGTCTTCCAACGCCGTCCGATTGTCTGTTCTTTGTCCGCTGCTCAAAGGATTTTTTTATCCTTTTTGCTTTTTTTTTTTTTGCTTTTTTTTTTACCTGGGGTTATTGTGGATGATTTCCAGATATCTTTAAAAAAATATAAGTTTAATAATAAATGTGTAAGTTATCTTAGAAATGATTGATGGATAAAAAGTAATGAACGTTTAATGGCGTATAAATTAAGTATGAAAACTGTAATGTTTGTACTTATGAAAAATCCTTATCATATAATCTAAATTAAACGTTTATTCCCATGTCATATATATATATATATATATACTATATGTATGTATATGTGTGTGTTATTATATATGTGTGTAAATATATATATATATATATATATATATGTATATGTGTGTGTTATTATATATGTGTGTAAATATATATATATATACATATGATATATATATATATACTATACACACACATATATATATATATATATATATACCACACATAGAGAATTTACTAGTATAATTCTTATGAAATCTTCGCTTTGTAAGGGAGACTCAGATGATAAATAGAAATCAATTTATTATCAGAAATACTTTCAAAAAGAAATTTCGCTCTACTCTACCTTATTTTATGGCTTGTGAGCTTTGTTCGTTTATTTTTCTAACTATCAAAAAATTTTATTCACCAGGAATGAACACGGAAATTAAGTTCTAAATGAATTAATTTTCTTAGTAAGTCAAGGAAACTAGTCGGACTGTAAAACTGAATCTTGAAGTAAATGAAACCTAACGTGATTTCTTTTATGATAAATTATTAATTGATAAGTAATTAATGCCATCTGCGTTTAGAATTATTATTTTAGTATCTTAGGAAAAGCTTTAGTTATCTATTTTGGATTTAGATAACAAATTCTTGCTCTCAACTCGTGGAGTGTGCCAATAAAAGCAAGGCGGCGTTTTTTTCGCTGCCATTTGGAAGTTTTTTTTTTCATCCTATTGTAATCTTTTACTCTGAGCAAGAGGCTGCAGAAATGCTTTTAGAGGACGTAATGAAAAAAAAAATCCTCAGCAATGTGATCTTTTTGCAGGAAGTAAATGAAATAAAAAAGACACTATTCGGTCATCTTCGATTTCCGTAAGGATTAAAATAAATGTTTTAGGGAGTAATAATTACCTGTATGCACTTTTAATGTTTATATATATATATATATATATATGTATATATATATATATATATATACACTTATATATAATATATATATATATAGATATATATATATAGATATATATATATATATATATAGAGAGAGAGAGAGAGAGAGAGAGAGAGAGAGAGAGAGAGAGAATATATATATATATATATATATAGAGAGAGAGAGAGAGAGAGAATATATATATATAGAGAGAGAGAGAGAGAGAGAGCAGAGAGAGAGAGAGAGTAATTTCAAGTTAAAAGAGTTTGGTTGAATTAAGTTTGAGCCTCAAACTATAAGGTAAAGACCATGACCTCTCTGGTGAGCTTTTGGAGAACGATGGTGCAGGGGTCCAGGTAGGCTTTGTGGCTGGCATCGGGGGCGTGCAGAAAACCTAGGCTTTAGTCACGCTGTTAAATGAAGGGGGGTAATTCAGACAAAGTGTAGTTTCATGTTTGTTTTCTTCTCTTAATGTACCTATGACAAATGGGCCTTAATTGCATGGTGTTACTGTCGTTGCATGTCTTTCCTTCATTTGCTTGAGTTTTCTCAGTCCGTTGCACGAATTACCAGCCGTAAGGGAAGGCAGGACCAGACGAAGGTTTGATAAACAAACCAAGAAAGCGGGAGGTTGCCCTTGTTTAGTCATGCGCTGTTAAGCTTCAGAGCAATTCTAGCTAAAGACCCATTTATGAGGTTTTGTCCTTATGTTTTTTGGCTTTTTTTAGTCTTGTAACTGAAGTATAATTTTCTAATGTACTGAAATGTTTATCCCTAAATTGTCACAGGATGTTATTTTGGCAAAAAAAAAAAAAATAAATAAATACAAAAAAAATAAACCAAAAAAAATAAATAAGAAGAAAAAGATGAAAAAAAAAGATGAACGTTGTTGTAGTTGATGAAGCAAGTTGTGTTGTAGATATAGAGAAATATTTGTCTGTTTATGGTTTGTGTGTTTATGGAAGACATTTGACCTTGATAATATAGATTGTTGGTTTGAAAATATGTATCCAGTTTGGTTCTCATAGAGAGCAGAGACGTGTCTGCAATTTATTCGGGATATCATCAAACAAAGATTATTAGATAACACTCGAGATGAAAAACCATTTGAATTCAAATAGACTTGGTCAAGTAGGAATTTTCTCTCCATCCATGACGAAAGTATAAAGATTAGAAATATATTAAAGAGGATTATCTCTAATAGGCATCCTTATATAACCATCCAAGAATCTCAAAAGTCCCTTCAGAATCCCCTTCCGGAATTGACAAAGTTTTTCAAAAGTCACTCTCGAAAGTCGCTTCCCGAAGAGCGTGGCATGGCTCTTATGATAGAGACGTCCACTCCAGTTTAGTGAGAGTTTATGCTGGCTAACAACTTCATTATCCAATTTTTTTTTTTCTCTTCCATCGTCTATTTTTCATCATCTTCAACCCCCATCATAAAGGAGGTGGTTCACTGGAGGTTCTCGCAAGTCCGACCATTTTTATGCCCAATGCCTTTCCTCGAGTTATTATTCAAACAACCTCCAGCTCCATCATTACTCAACTCCTTATAGATATGAGAGTATTTAGGGATACCCTTGCACATGAACCTTCTTCACTCCTATGGTTTAGCTTCCTTCTCCTTCTTCTATTTCTTTTTCCTCTGTCAGTGTAATAATAGTGTTTGTTGTTGCTCTTGTGAAAGTGCAATAACTGGTTTTTGTCGGCTGCATATTCTATTTATTTTTACATTTTGTGTGTATATATATATTATTATATATATGTGTGTGAGTGTGTGCTATATATGTATATATATATATATATATATATAGCTTTAGCAATGTCATTGTTTCGAGTGTAAATTATTTTTCTTTAGTCAATGTACTTGTTTGCCATTAATTATATCATAATTCATTGTTATTATTATTATTATTATTGTTGTTATTATTATTATTATTATTATTATTATTAATTATTATTATTATTATTTCTATTTTTGGTCTCTATAATTTAGAATATTAATATCTTCGTATCCCCATAAGCTTAAATATTTATTGATAACCTATAGTAGTTCAAGTATTATTTTCCATTTAGCTCGAATAGTATCGTAAATAAACATCAATGTTAATGAAGTGACTTTGTTTATAGCTAGTATCCATTTTCAATCTTATCTTTCATAGCCTGATCGTACTTCAGCTGAACGTCGTGACGAGATTTATGGCCAATGTATTTTCTCTCGAGGGTCTTTGATATGAATACTCCATTCATTGCCCGCCTGATTTAGATATCATTGCTTATAATTTCTCGGTTAACCAATTAACTTTGTGAATTTATCATCAGCGTCATTATCATTTATACATTTCATACTGCGTTATTATATCTTGCTTTGGTCGTAAAGACCTTGTATAACTAAATTGGAGAGCTTAAGCCCCGGACTGTAAATTGTATTTTCCCTGATATCAATTTATACACCATTTGATTTTTTAATTTTGAATTGCTTCGAGTTACTGATTATATTGGTCAGATTATTGTTCTTAATTTTTTACAAATACCTTTTCTTCCTATTTATATCTTTTCTTGTAAACTGTAACTCATAATAGGTTTTCTCACCTTCTTTAGCTTCCCTTTGATCTGTCTGTCTTGCTGTTAATAGTTCAATTGTTCTTCAGATATGTTCAACGTCAGACTTTGACATCCTGAACGTCTACCATATAGGTTTTCTCACCTTCTTTAGCTTCCCTTTGATCTGTCTGTCTTGCTGTTAATAGTTCAATTGTTCTTCAGATATGTTCAACGTCAGACTTTGACATCCTGAACGTCTACCACGACAACCATGAATTAGAATTTGACATGACCCTAAGTAAATATCATCGACTATTTTCTTTTAAGCTGTCACGTCCCCCTCTTGCATTTATATTGAATTATCCATTTGTTATCGTTCTCCACGCCGTCTGCGACCACCCAGGCGAATGGCAGTAGTTTGGAAAAACCCCTCGAGGAAGAAATCTTTATACACGCGCGGCTTTATGCACTTCAGGAGGTAGGAAAATATGAAGAGATACACAGAGGCCAAACGCCGCCTTTTATCGCTGGCTGATCTTAATTAAGGGCTGGTCCGACTCTGGTCTGTGATGTGGTCTATATTTAGGTTCCAGACCACACAAAGCTTATCACTTTTACCTGCTTATTCTCTCTATGACATATCTCCTACGATACCTCTTA
>NC_090745.1:93587866-93590366 GCF_036898095.1 Palaemon carinicauda
TTGTTGCCAATGCTCCTGTCCTTCAGGCTAAGATTCCTCAGCTGTCCTCTTGGATGTTACAGCCGCAATACTTATTCCTTTATATTTGTCTCTTTGGTCAGAGAGATTTGCATAATGTTGGTTTTTACATGCTGACTAAAAAGAATGCATTTTATCTCATCTCTGATCTATTGTGCATGACATGCTACAGTATGAGACACACATGTCTGCCTACATATCGCAATTCTGTGGAAGCGCCTGAATAATCAACAATGTGGACTTCCAGAGCCTGTATATTCCTTGAATTATGTGTATGTGCGTGGGTGTTTGTGTGTGTGTGTGAGAGAGAGAGAGAGAGAGAGAGAGAGAGAGAGAGAGAGAGAGAGAGAGAGAGAGAGAGAGAGAGAGAGAGAGGCGAAGAAATGTTGTTTGACTTCAATTTTTTGTAAGAATAATTCAGTTTTGGAATAATAGGCGGACAGATTATATCTTGAAGAATGAAAAAAAAATAATCTCTCTCACCCTCTTTTTCATGTTGTTTGACCTTATTGGTATAAATGATTTCAGCAGAGAAATATTCACTCTTAATTATAATCTGCTAGAAAATTCCTTTTATTTTCCCGCCCACCAAGTCGGGACCAATTAAATGATAAGAAAATTGTTTCACTTAAGAGACATATCCGATAACGAACGAACTGTGCTGTTAACCGTTATCATTTATACCTTTTTTCATAAATACGGTGAAGCATATTTATATATCGGTACTGTTTTAATTAAAGAAAGTTCAAGTTTTAAATCATGAATATTAGATTTAGAGTTACGCCACCCATTAAAATATGACAAATCTGTCATCGAGTGCTACACTTCTGTAAGAAAATATAGTACAGAAAAATATCGTTCGTAAACTTTTCATGAAATTCTTGGCGTTTTTAGACAATCACTTACGACCTTGATAAGTGCCCCCGTCATACTAGTTTGTGATTCTTTAATAGCAATTTCAGAATTTAAGACTGCATTTTATAATTTTTTTTTTAATTTTTTGCATACTAGTCAGACGACTCTGCGATTCTTATCTTGGGAATATGTGACCGGTGGGGTCCATTTTTTGGTGAAATTTGTAACAGGGTCTCTTAATTTTGCGTGGTGATGCAAGGTCCAGCAGATGTATTTGATTAACTTACCCGACAAATAGCTATTTTGGGTTGTTACACGGATGTACTGTATGTCTGTTTATCTAGCCATTTACTACAAAGACAAATTTGATTAATTTAAGCTTTTTGAGTTTTTTAAACTATTTTTCTCTACGAACTCCTTTAAATTTTATAGTTTGGTATTCTCTTCCCTTTACCCCATTCTGCCTAATTTTCCTTTGTGATGACGGCCATGTCTTGAGTAATCTTACAAGATGAATGTGAAGGTTATGAAGGACGCATGGGTAGTTACTCGACTAGAGTGAAATATCCCTCATACGTGGATACAATTCTCATAGTGGTAGTGAGCGTTGGAAAGGATATCTCCCAATCATAATTCTCCATGCCATAGATACGAGAGAGAGAGAGAGAGAGAGAGAGAGAGAGAGAGAGAGAGAGAGAGAGAGAGAGTATATATCCTTCTTGCTTAAACGTACCACCGAAAAAGCTGGCCGTCCGTGAGATTTTTTTTTTTACATTTTATACATTACGTATATATCCCAGAGCGTCTTATACTAGACCAATCATAATATATTTGGCGGATATATGACTGGTGTGAGGGGAGGGGGGGGGGGGAACCCCGGAGTTCAGCCAACGAGCGCCTGGCTTGCCTAGACTGGCTCGTTCTTCGTGTCAAGGGAACGATCCCCCTCGCTTATTTATTTCCGCCGTCAGTTGGAAAGAGTTTAGGGATTTATATATATATATATATATATATATATATATACACATTCATACATACACACATATACATAAATAATATATATATAAATATATATATGTATATATATCTATTATCTATCTATCTATCTATCTATCTATCTATCTATCTATCTATATATATATATATATATATATATATATTTATTATATACATACATACATACATACATACATACACATATCATCAGCACTAACTAGTCCACTGTAGGACAAAGGCCTCCGACATAACCTTTCACTCGCGTCTGTTTATGGTCCTTCTATGTCAGTTTATACTTGCAAATTTTCTTAGTTCGTCAATCCATCGTCTTCTCCTCCCTACCCTGTTTCTTTTGCAATCTCTAGAGGCCCATTCTCTCTCTCAATTTATTGCGATTATGATACTTGCCAAAAATTATGATCATACATGTTTTACCATTATTACGGTTATATACATGTGTGTCTGTGTTCATATAGGGTATGTAATGTGCAAGGGTCCTTAATTTATCAAAAAGTCTCTGTCATGTATATCTTGTCAGTATGGCCTCATTGTTGACCATGACCGTATCCAGAAGAACAGAACGAAGCATTCAAGAAATGTGTTTATTTATGTTCTCTATAATGACGTAAAC
>NC_090745.1:93592866-93595366 GCF_036898095.1 Palaemon carinicauda
CACGGCCCCCCCCCCCCCCACCCCCAGCTCCATCCCTTAACCCTCCGCTCTTCTCTTGTCTCCTCTCGTCCCTCCCTTCCCCTTTCAATATCCCTTCCCCAAATATCATCCCCTTGGGTCTCTCTCTCTCTCTCTCTCTCTCTCTCTCTCTCTCTCGGACATACAATTTTGGTTATTTGTAAGATTATATGGTCAAGTATTTCTTTAGTTTGTATTTCTTTATTAGAATTCTTAATTACAGAGTCGAAGACTGAATAAATGTTGTACCTTCTACAGTATATGCAGATTTGTGTGCCATATGATTTTTTGGTCTCAATGATGAATTTGAATTTATGAATTTAATGGGTAATAACTCCGTCTGTAAGTATCAATTTCTGGAATGCTTAAGTATTTTAAGCTTTTAGGATTTTGATTCGTTAGAATTAGTTGTTCAATTTATCATATCCGAGCAATTCTATACAGTAATGTTTTAAGTCTCGAGTGTTATTTCAAGATATTAATATCATATATATCGGTTTCAAACTCCAAATAGATAGCAAAGATAAGCGTGTAGCGTTTCTATACATTATTCTAATCTTATATGCTTATTTTTTTTTTTAGTTTGTCCTTACACTTAAATTTATTTTACAAAATTTAGACAAATCATTTTAAAGATGTATTGAAAATAATTTATGCAGTTGTCAGTTTTACTAAACAAGGGGTAAAAGCTGTATGAGAATTTCATGAAAAAGAGTAACAACTCTAAATTTGTTAGTAGATTTTCGTTATTGAATAAAACAAGTGTCACTGAGAAATGAAAAGAATAAAATTGTCTTTTTTTTTGTCGCAAGATATATATCTGAAGACACAATCAGGTTACTTCGTAATCAAATCTATCAATTATTATTATTACTAGCTAAGCTATGACCCTAGTTTTTGCTAAATCAGGATGCTATAAGTCCAAGGGCTCTTACAGGGAATATACCCAAGTTAGGAGAGGAAATAACGAAACTGGTAGAATATTTTGTCTTAATGTACCTTCAGGCAAAAGAACTGTAATTTATGATAGTGGAAGATCATGGTACAAAGGCTATGGCACTACCCAAGACTAGAGAACAATGGTTTGATTTCGGCTTATCGTTTGTGTATTTTTTTTACTGCTCACCAAACTTTGCACGTTGCTTTTCTAATGAAAATTCAGATTTAGAAACTGAAAAAAGGTATAGACGCAGACAAACAGAGAGAAGGAAAGGTAAGTTATTTGTTCATATTTTAAAGTCCACTAATATTCTACGTAGGAACGGGTCTTGTAGACTAATGAGGTTCATGCTACTCATTTAGCAGCTTTCCATATTGTCAGTGATTAGTATGCAAAGTACAGGTTGAGTAGTCATCTTATATATTGGGAAAATACCGGAAAGATAATTTGACACGCCATGACAGTGATGGTGATATATCGTTCTATTTATGATAATGAAAACTCTGACACCATAATAATAATGAAAAAAAAAGTTCTCATTATTCTATTATTTCATGTGTCAAGGTTTCTGAGTTTCAATTATTTTTCACGTTCCTCGCTCCCCTGTTTTATTATCTCTCTCTCTCTCTCTCTCTCTCTCTCTCTCTCTCTCTCTCTCTCATTCTTAGGACACCATGATAGTATAAAACAAAAAAAAGGTCTCATTATTTTATTATTTCATATGTGAAAGTTTCTGAGATTTTCCTATTCTTTTCACGTTCCTCACTCCCCTGTTTTATTATCTACCTCTTCTTTATTTCTAAGACACCATAATTAGAAAAAAAGCATCGTTATTCTTTTATTTCATATGTGAAATTTTCTGAGAATTCCAAAACTTCACGTTCTTCACTCCTCTCTCTCTCTCTCTGTCTCTCTCTCTCTCTCTCTCTCTCTCTCTCTCTCTCTCTCTCTCTCTCTCCTTATTCTTGAGCCACTATTATTAAAAAGAAATATAGTTATTCTTTTATTTCATATGTGAAATTTTCTGAGAATTTCAATTCTTTTCCTGTTCCTCACTCCCCTGCTTTATCATCTCCCTCTCCTTTATTCTTTTGAGTCTCCGCTTCTTCACCACTAATTATATCCCTTTTGGAGCCCAGCGTTCTTGGGTGCGCCTTTCCTTTTGCCTTCCCCTTTAGCAGGAAAGGGAGAGTAATTTCGACTGGAAGACCTGGAGCAAACCTCCAAAAATGCCTTGGTCCTGATGGAAATGGGCAATTTCTCATCCCGATTCATTCCGCACCACAGACAATGACGGAATCTCTCTCTCTCTCTCTCTCTCTCTCTCTCTCTCTCTCTCTCTCTCTTCTTTTTCTAACTATTATATCTTAGATCAATTTGTGCATGCTTCTAATATAGTAATTTAATCCCATGTTTAATTTTTTGCAATTTAATTAATGATATTTTATATCTGTTATATCAAAGATCAATGGGCGTCTGCTTTTAAAATAATAATTTGAATCAATTTTTATTTTTTGCAATTTAATTAATGTTTTATATATA
>NC_090745.1:93600366-93605366 GCF_036898095.1 Palaemon carinicauda
AAGAGTAGCATACAATATCATAAATACAGTAATCTAGAGAGAGAGAGAGAGAGAGAGAGAGAGAGAGAGAGAGAGAGAGAGAGAGAGAGAGCAAATGGCAGTGGTAGGCATTCATCTTGTCATATTATCCATCATTTATGTTATATGATATGATGCGAGAATATCCCTCATAAAGCAAAAGTGAACGGATCTGCCTTAGATATTGAAGACTTGAATATTCCCAGCACGTTTTCGGCCAGTCGTGTACGAGGCACCCCTTTTCCTTCCTTGCCTTTTGTTAAGGGAAGAGGCGGCAGGGTCCCTTATAGGATGCCGACGGAACGAAAGGGTAGTTGAGCCTTTTTCTGTTCTTTCCTTTTTCCTCTGTTTATGTATGTATGTAGGTGCAATTGTACCGGAATTTAATGTATGGACGCTAGAGTGCTATAGAATATATTCAATTTGTAGATATAAATTCAATACCTTTTTTAGGACTGTCTGTTCCCCTTTTACTCTTGCTTTCTTCTTTATTCTTTACCCCTTTATGTACATCTTTTACTGTGTTTTCCCATACAACATGAAAATTGCTGCTGAGTTATCAATCTGTGTATTTCTCATTGAGGGTATAATATGAAAAGTATAAATACTCAATCCTTGTTAATTTATGATAATTTATAAAACATGAGCATGGGGAGTTCTTGGTTCCCCTGTTCATTATTTAAGCTCAAAACAAAGATGGAGAGAGAGAGAGAGAGAGAGAGAGAGAGAGAGAGAGAGAGAGAGAGAGAGAGAGAGATTAATCAACAATATGTTCTGTCCTGTTTCATTTCTTGTTTCCTTGTTCATTATTTAAGCAGAAACACACAGAGAGAGAGAGAGAGAGAGAGAGAGAGAGAGAGAGAGAGAGAGTACATCAGCATTATGTTCTTCTCTCCTATTTCCAAGTAAATTCCCTTTGATATGATTGTATACAAAGGTTTGCGCCTTCCTCGCCCCCTTGCGAGGACGAACCGTTTGGGAATGCAATTATCTCCAACTGGACTATTTCTCTTAACTTCTCCCAATTATGTTTTACTTTCACGTTTGCCATGACTGCCTTTCATTCTTCCCCGTTCTGTTATTCTTAACGCCCTTCAGTCTGTTTCTGACCGGAATGGGAATAGGAATAATGGGAACAACGTGATCTTCGTTGCGGATTACAGATAAGAGAAGAGAATTAGCCGCACGAGATCCGATGGGTGTAATCGAAAGGAAGGGAAGGGGATAGATTGGATGGAAGAGGAAACTTAGAAAGGGATAGATTGCTTTGTACCTAGAGAGAAAAAAAAATGTTTTTTGATAGTTTGATTTAATTTATTTGGGGCATGAATATTTGGATAATTATATGGATAGTGCTAATTTCGTTTGATTCCAAAATGCAGTTGGATCTCTCACCATCGTATTTATACTTTTTGTCAATTTATCCATCAGTAAGTTCAGAAGGATACAATCATTTGAGATGAAAATGCTTGCTCTTCCGTTTAGTTGGTATCGTTTGTATTCAACTTCATAACCAAGGATACAGAGTTGTGTGCAGTTTTAGACAAAACATAGACGTGCATTTGCTAGAACGAATTTGACCAAAAGAGCCTTTGAAATATATATATATATATATATATATATATATATATATATATATATATATATATATATATATATATACATACATACATACATACATACATACATACATATGTATGTATGTATATATATATGTATATATATATATATATGTATGTATGTATATATATATGTATATATATATATATATATATATATGTATATGTATATATATATATATACACACATATATATATATATATATACATATACATATACATATACATATACATATTGCTGGCAATTCGGTAGAACGAAAGCCTCAAACCACTCGACCATATGACGCGCATAAATATATCGTCTTTTCATCACAGCTCTGATAAAAGATCTAGAGGCGTTGTTTACTCTAGATTTCTGCTGCCTTGTTGAGAGATGAAGACCGAGAGAGTGTTCTTGTAGGTACGCGATGTGGGGGGGGGGGGGTAGTCAAAGTGTGAGAGATTTAAAAAGAAATAAGAAATTAAAGTAAACAAAAACTCTGATTTATAAGTTTTCTAAGCTAGCGGTGATTTTTTGTTTTCTTTTTCAAAGGAGAAATTATTGCGAAGCGCTGGTTGGTAAAATGTTGAAGGTTCCAAATGAAAACAGAGCATAATAAATGCAGACAAACATGGTGACATAAATAGGCAGGTGTTTGGAAGTGTCTTGCGTCACAACCACACTTACAACAAATACACTTGGTACCGAGGACACTTGTTTGTCAGTGCGTTTCATTAATAATTCCTATTAATATGCGCAAGGCATACCAATCACCCCCAAGCCTACCCCCCCCCCCCTCCTACGTAACACTGAAATATGCTATAATTGGAATATTTTTTCATCCAAGCGTAACTAAGAAAAAGACCTCCCAAAACCGGCGAGTCGTTCATAAATAGGACTTTGACAGTGACAAGAGAGTTGATGAAACAAAGGTTGAGAGATAGGGATGACGAACTTGACAGATGAGATGCGGTTTGTTTTTCGCCATCATTAAAAAAAAAAAAAAAAAAAAAAAAAAAAAAACACCTCATGTATAGATACGCTTGACATCTGTGTCAATATAACAGTGGGTCATCCGTTAATTAGGAAGGGACATAATTAGGTTGGGGGGGGGGGAAGAGTGGCCATCTTTTCTCGAGGTCATTTGCATATGTCCTTTAATCACTTGAAAAATACATTATTATTCTATCTAATTTTATTGCACTTGTGAAAACAAATAGATAAACAAACATTGCGGGGTACAATTGATACCGAATATTTACTTGCCGCAATGCTAAGTGGTTGATGTTTATCTGTGGGATGAAGTTTAATCCTTAAATGGCAACGACAGCAAAAAAAATAAGGATGAGAAATAATAAGCAAGAAATTGTTGCATCGTTCCTCTATTAGTTATTGTTATAAGAATCAACTTCAACACCTCGATGTAGACGACCAGACACAAGCGGTTTTCCTCATCCTCCTACCCCTTGCTCTTATTTTTATTGATGAATTTAATTTAGAGGAATTCAAGACACATATGTTTTGAAGATTTATAACTTTCATTGATGTTATTGATTTGATTCCCATTCAAGGGAGATTGGATTGCCAAATTCATGCGTGTTTCAATGAATTGGTTTAGCTACCACAGTATTGAATTTTACGGCCTTTATACCCTTCCCCTTTCTTTGGTGTCATTCATGAAAATATTTTAAGGTTAAACAATGTTAAGTGTTCCATATTTAATTGAAAATCCTTCCAAGTGATTTTATGCGAATTTAATGAGTACTTGCGTTACCTACATTATTCTATTTACAGTAGCTCTGATCATATTTCGATATAGTTACTTCGTATGAGGTAATTCCGTTGGAACCAGTTTATTCAAAAGTTTATTAATCTTTTATTTTATTCCTTCCAATATTGCGGTTATTGATATTCAGCAAAATTCTTTTAAATGAGATAAGCTGAATTGAAGTTTGGAATAGTAAAAATTAACTTTCTGATAATTAATTAATTTATCATCTTTGGTGTCATCGTATTGATTAAAAAAGAATCTGCATACTCATGGGATACATGAAGAAGCAAAGTAATTTCTCTATGTATATACTGTATAAGTGCTCTCGTGTATATATTGTTTATAAATTTGTTTCAGTAAATAAATTGCATAATTGGAAGACTTTGATATTAATATTTTAATTAGAAAATTGCTAATTACTTTGAATTTTTGTTTTAAAACTTGGAAGTCAATCAAATCATCATCTAGGATGGAATACAATCAAGGTAATTGAGTGATAGTCCTTTATGAGTTAGTCCGTGTGATGTTATTAGAGGAAATTAAGTAATTCGTCGAGCGGAAATTACCAGTAATTCCTAGTGCACTTCGACTTTCATACGATCACACTTGAGCCTCGTGTGCACACATTAGCTCCCCAGACTCCTTCGTGCCGAGGGGAAGGCCACGCCGGGATAAATATACACATTTACATTCCTTACTTCCATGATTTAGTTAACACGCACCCAGAAAATGATATTTAATTATAGGGAGTGGAGCCAGTGTCCTGGATAACACTATAATTGCGATAACTTAATCACGGAATAGAGACCCCGCCGCTATCTTGTAAAGGAGCGAAAATGGCCCATTCCGACCTGGCATCCGAATTTCGCTTGTATCATAATTTCCAGAAATGTACCGACAACCTCATAATCTTTAGAAAAATATTAGGCTTTTGAAGAGGGTTCCCTTCCCTCGCTCCCAGGGTGCCCAGAAGGAGCGTCCTGCGGGATAGCCTGCAATGAGCTGCGAGAAATTCTTTCTTGGCCTTTCGAGCTTAATATAAGGACTGGAGGAGGGAGGCAGGCCATTGGCTTGGGTCACCCTACTTCGCCTATGCAAGCTGACGATGCGAATCCCGATTGCCTATACCCTGCTGGCTGAGTCCGAGTTTGTGCGGTTTATTTATAGACCAAGGTTATTCAGCTTACCTTTGCCTGATTACTTAATGAACATGAATACTAATGAGGGCGAGGGAGTTGTATTCCCGCCTGCAGAATTGATCTTAAATTATTCTTCCTTATGATAGACTGGGACCTACAAAGAGTCGACGCATCTTTGGGGGTGGGGGGGGGGCGTTGTTGGGCACTAGGACCCTGTTTCCAAGCCGAGGAAAATGAAGCCATGAACTCAGGTCATATGTGCGTGCATTATTATGGGCCGTTTTTGTCTGCCTGCTTTTTGCTGTCAGATACTCTTTTCTTTTGAATATTTCTTTCATGGCTCGGTTGTTCCTTAGTGCTCTGATATGTGCATTTATTTTTTATTTTTTCCCCTTATGTATTGTCAGATATTTTCTAGATTGTTTGGTTCTTCATTCCTTGAACTATGACACAATTCTTTAATAATAATAAAA
>NC_090745.1:93610366-93612866 GCF_036898095.1 Palaemon carinicauda
CCTTAAAATTAAGTTGTCGCTGTCCAATTATGCAAATTTATGAATTTTTTTGCATATATCAGTTTGCAGTGAAGTCGAATAGCATGATGTAAATTTTTGAGCGCATTATTTTTAGTCAAAATCTAATGTTTCAGTGATTTGATATAGAAATTTATTTCGTAAATGAGAATATGTATCAAATAAGAATTTATCTAAGAAAAAATAATAAGTCTATAATCATAACTGAATAAAAATTTTTTATGTACAGATGAATAAATTTAATGACGGTTCACCGAAAATATGCAGTAAGACGATAGAATTCAGTGGTGTACAAGTCAAGGGGGGGACTGAATGCATAAGAGACTGATAACAAATAACGCTTACAAATAGAGTTTTTTAATTAAAAGAAAACTGATAAAAATCCTAGTTTTTAAATAAATGTTTTTTTAGAAGATTTGGTTATAGATATGTTTTATGAAAGTTCTAATACAAGTAGGCTACATGCAATGTGTATATTATATAGGACTATACATGTATATATATATATATATATATATATATATATATATATATATATATATATAGTATGTATACATGTATATATACATATAATATATATATATGTGTATATATATATATATATATATATATATATATATATATATATATACTGTACGTATGTAGAAGCATTTAACTGTATGTTTAAATTACACACGTTCGCGAGCACATATATATTTGTGTATATACACACATACTATGTATGTATATATATGTATATATATATATATTTAATATATATATATATATATATGTATATATGTGTATATATATGTATATATATGTTTATATATATATATATATATATATATATATATATATATATATATATATATAAGCATATTGTAAGATAAGAGAACATATTTCTGTTGCATATATTTTTCTAATAAGCTCAGGTATATAGCTGGGATGCATATGAACACAGAAACACACCCCATACATACACACACATTACTGTATATATATGCATATATATGTATGTATTATATATATATATATATATATATATATATATATATATATATATATATATATATATAGTATAAGTATATGTTAGCATATTTTAATGTGCCGTCTGTCTGTATCTTCCCTCATATATTTCAAAATATATTGATGCACATTGACAGAAAATCTGCACTGCCATCTGCATATTTGAAAATGTTGAAATCCTTCGAAAATGGAAGAAACAATGTCGTACAAGAAATTCCTCTTTGTCCCCGCCGAGAATAATATTATCGTCCAATCCAAAGGCATGCGAAAGTCGTTGACAGTTGAGGCACTTACCGCAAAGTCGAAGAAGAGAGAAAAAAATCGTCGAATAGATAGGATGTCCTTGCTTTGATTTATGCCGAAGTGCCATTACACGGAAGGCATTTAAATTTGCATAAGAATTTTTCTCTTAGAAGAGAGCGCTGATCCCGCGACACCTTTGTATCGGAAGGGTTATAGGGAGACTAAAGCTCTGTCTCTTTTCCAAAATGTAATACATCCCTTTCGGACAATATCGTAAAACTCATGTTTTTTTGGCAATAGGTTTGAGTAATTCAGCCGACCGCGGTGGCCCTAATTTGCATGGACTGGACCTAAAAGCATCGATGGACGGCCTATGCATTGACTGACCAGGCGCATCGGCTTTTCCTTCCTGGGTCTCTCTCCTAAGCAATGTCAGTTTGCTGAGCTTAACAAATTTCTAATGCTGTTACAATACATATCAGTATAAATTGTTATACAATGCATTACTGTATTATCCGATTGTTTTGTAACGCAGTGCGCGAATGTTAGAAAGGATTTAGTATGTAGAGGCTTGGAGAGGGAGCGACCCGTCCTGGTGTGGTTCACATATGCAAAATTATATGGTGTCATAAATTTTTTCTTTCTTTCGCTTCCAAAGAGCAGGTAAAATGTGGGCAAAGCAATACCCCTTTTTTCCCTCAAAACCGTTTTTAAGGATAATGTAAAAGCATATGGGAACAGAAATATACAAAACAATTTTAAAAAGAAATATTCGTGCATTAACCCAACTTTCTAAGGCCTCTGTATCCTGGTATAGATAGATAATATGCAAAATTATATTTAGATTAACTTGGAATTGTATAGAAGGGTAAGTTACCGTAATATTCATTAAGAAAAAAAATAGGGTTCGTGTAATTATGTGTTCTCATGATCCACGGCGTATTATTTTTGAATTGTTGATGTGTTATTTTTATTTCTTTTATCAATATTTAAATTTTTTATCGAAACAGTTATTAATATAAACCTTTTCATGATTTGTTTTTAGAAAAATTGCTCAATAAAGGAAGAATACCTTGCTAGCTTACCCGTGAATGTGTGTTTTCGTGGATGTGACCATCATTGTATACATATAGTTCTGATTTTGAAAATTAAAGTTAAAAAAAAAAATATTAAGGACACGTATTGCAATCTTTTTTCGACCTCCATATTATTTTTACTTGAGAATGCTACG
>NC_090745.1:93627866-93660366 GCF_036898095.1 Palaemon carinicauda
TTTGGAGGGTTGGGGGGGGGGGGCATTGAGGTTGAAGGGTTGGGGTTAGGGCATTATGGGTATCGGTAGGGAGATGGTAGTCTGACCATAGAGTTAGTCGCGACTCGGCTTCTTGAGCTTAGATGCTTGGTGGGAGTTTTGACCTTGACAACTTTAGGGAGGACGATTCCTCCTCCCCCTCCTCCTCCTCCCCCCATCCCTACCCCCTGGCCCTACATGCACCAACTGCCTCGTTCATCGTTTCCCACTGGTATACTTTTTTGTCCATTATTGAAACCACTTTGCGGTAGGAACCTGAAGGAATTTCAACCATTGTTTCCATCCACTTCGCTTTTTAGCGAATTTTATTATTATTTACCTTCTTTTCCCCTATTGACATATTCCCTTCTACTCTCGCCTACTACTGTGATATTAGGCGTAAGCGTAGGCTTCTAAAAAAAGAAAAGGGACGAAAAGAGGAATCAGATTACTCCAGACCACTTTTTGGATTAATTTTGTGATTGGAGAATTTATGAAAGACAGCTTTCCTGATAAAGACTGGCGTAAGACAGGAAAAGGCTCCGATCAAGGGGATATATGTGACCTAAATGTAGTAGTGTGGGAAGTTGTGGTACCCTCTATTTGACGTGGACCAATGGCCGCTCGATGAGACCTACGGGGAGGGGCTTATAGATCCCAGTAGTTCTCTTTTTCCCTTTTTCTTTGATTTGAAAGGTTTTATGGTTTGCTCTAAGGAGAGAGGATTTTCAAGTAACTAGTACTTTGCAAAAAAATTATATTTGCTTGATCTTCAATTCTATTTTCAAATGAAAAGTTTATTTCTGTGATGGTCCTAAAGTTGTCAATTTAGTGATTATTCAAGTAACTGGTAACCTCTCTACTGAAAGAAAAAAATACTAAGAGCTAAAAGAAGACAGTAAGAAAGATAATCTTAAGTAAGAGAAGCAATACATTATACGTTAAGTCATATCAACTGTGATAGACGAACATGTATAATTTATGGCTCTGTCCCTTGAATAAATTTCATATCTTTAATAGAAAACGTTAAAGATCCAAATTCCGGGCTTTCCCAGTCTCCATTATTATTTTTTGTTTATTTTTCTTTTTTCGTTGTCCAGGGTCCGCCAGGGTACCATGATGTCATTCGCCCAAAATGCTGTTACTTCAAGCCCCACGGTGTACTAGATAAACACAGATCTTGCTACATCATCATTCGTTCAGAAGAATAAATATTATAGAATTCTTCTCTCTCTCTCTCTCTCTCTCTCTCTCTCTCTCTCTCTCTCTCTCTCTCTCTCTCTCTCTCTCTAGCTCAGTTTCTATTTACGAGAGAAAAAAAAAGGTGATTAATGTTCTAAACTGAATATAGATTCTGATGCTGTCGTCATTGTTGTCGCTTAGGACTGAAGGATATATAGGAGACCTTGGATATCCTTTAGGTGGAGGGGGCAGGTTTGGGGGAAGGGGGTGGGGAGAGTGACTTCCATGTTTTTGAAACCTCCCTAAGTGACGGAGACTTATCTTAGAATTGGAAAATAAATACGAAAAGACAATCTGGACGTCTTGTGCACCTGTTGGTACGAGGCTGTACCTCTCTTCCCGGGATTCCTCTCGGCGTCCTCGACTGACAGGAGCATATCGTCCCGAATTGATATGCCAGGTTTATTGTGTCTCGCCTTGTTCTACACGGACGTCCTCTTAGCTCCACACACCCCAGGAACCCTTTATTACAAACGCCCCGTGGCCCTGGTGCCCCTTTTAGAAACACCCTTCAGCTATCAGCCGGGCTGCAAGAGTTTCCGGATTCGACGTGTAGATGCCACGCAGTCATATCATTCTACACAAGCGACTTTACAGAATGAAATTCCTTCGGTAAAAGGGGGGATTTTGGCCGCGATATCCTATGCGGTAACAGGATCGGGGTCAAGCACCTTGTATCAGATCCTTTAGCATATATATACTTGGCCTGACGTAAATGACAAAATATAGCGTTTTCAAATGCAAATTATCTATCATCTACTCGCCGCCTAAGTTCTCGTGATAACAGCGGTATTAGAGCGAGTTGTTCCCCCCGGGTAGGTGTTCCTCACCGCCCTCCGTCGTATAAACTCAATTCTTTATTTACTCTCCGTCTCCTTTTTCGTCGGCCGCCGAGAACGAACCAGTGAAAAAAAAAATGTTCTTGGCTTGTGGTCTCGTTAGCGATTGTGTTGGATATTCGTTTTAAGTTCTTGCATGAAATTTTGAATTTAGTTTCCTTAAATTTTATTCTTCTCTTTTAATTGATTTTTTTTTCTCTTTTTGTAAAGAATTAATTTTTACTGATTTCTTGCCAAGTTGATTGCTGATTATTTGTTTGTAATAATGTTAAATTTGGTATTTGTACAAAATGACTTTTTAAAGTGGTTTTGTTAATCAGCTTTTGCCTATTTAACAATATGATCGGCTATCTATTTATGCGTCTCTAAAATGAGCATAAAAATTTGACATGGTTTCCTCTGCTAAAACTTCAATAAGATTTATCTTATGACGACCAGTTAATCTTACACTCTATTTGCAAAATTCCTATAAGACATTTTTATTTATGTTGAGTAAATAATTGAATATACATGTAGAAATATTTTGCCACCCCATTATTAAGAAAAAAAATAGTTCTTCAATCATTAAATTATTAAATTTTTAATTATTAACTTCCGGGAAAATTTTCGATCACCTTAAGTACCTTAACTTTTTAAGAAAATGTGTTAATGAATATTTTATTTCAATAAGCGTATGCGTACATATATTATTATGAAGATAAAACTATCAAATAATATTCTCCCCATTTATTAGATTATACTATTATGTATCTTTTAAATTTAAGCTTGACCTCTCCAGGTAAAGCTGGAAAAATTTTGTTATAAGAATACGATTTTAATGGAATTTTTAATAGATATTCCTTATAGCTTAATTTTGTTGTATGTAAAGGAACTAATAGTATGATTAGACAAGAGGGTCAAGTGCTTAAGAAAGTGAGAATTCCTGTATCATACTTGACTTCCTATGAAACTCATCTGATTCTAAGGCCCTTCTTTTTCAATACGTTTTTCACGTTATATTTCCAACCCTTTCTAGTTCTTCATCTCCTCTAACTTCATATCACTTAGGAATTATATATTATAATTGCTAACTTATTTTAATCAATTCTTTGCACATGTCAAAATTTACCTCAAATTGGTTTGATCCGTCCTTTCACTTAGACATTTTAGCATTTTTACATTTTTACAATTGAAGAGTTCCTCTTTCTCTCCTCAATCATTCTCTATTTTTCGCACTTAATGAAACTCATCAGGCGTTGACTACATGATGCCCATTTTCCTGGAATTTAACAGTTTTTTTTTCTGAAATTAAAGGACCATGAAAATGCTTTGTAAATATTGAGTAACAAACGAATATGAATTATGGAAGATGACCAAAGGAAAAAAATGAGTGTGAATAGATATAATTTCACTAGGATTTATATTCGTATAGTCTTACTTGGTTATGTCTGATGGTATGCAGTCTTGCAAAAAAATAATAAATAAAAGTAGTTCGGATCATTCACAAATACTTTCTCCAATTGTCAAATACGTCTGCGGCGTGAATTACGATGTGTTGAAATCAACGCCCTCTAGACTAAACAAAAAAAGTAAACATAAACAAAAGGAATAGAAAAACGAAATTGAGGATTGCTTGTGTTTCTTTTATGCGAAGCTGAGAGTTGAGTTGATCTCCGCTCCTGATATTGATCGAATTTCCTGGCCACGGAGACCTTTCGACCGGGGCAGGTGCGAGGGGGGTCGGGGTAAGAGGACTCTGGGAGGTCGAGGAATGTAAACATGACAGTATAAAAAGAAGCGACGGATCCACTCCCCAACTTTTTGAACAGACCAACAGCTGCTTGTGAGGTCTACGGTATCTCAGCAAACTTTTAGACGATTTTCTTTTATTTTTGTATCTTCAGATGCCAATAGTCCAGTCGAAAGCAACTGCTCTTGTTCATCTTTCTTACGAGAATCCTACGAGAATGAAAGTTAATTAATAATTATTCAGTTCACAATTGATTCTAAAAGAATATATCATACCTGATAAAGTTTATTTCGTTGAGTAAATCAAACTATATAAAATGCGTAATTTTCCTGATGTCATTGTAATGATTTTTTTAATATTTTATCATGTAAAAATTAACCAACTACCGGATATCCAATGCCACTTCAAGAATAGAGGTTTCTCTTAAATTTAAGGTTTTTTTATTCATATATATTCCCAAGAATATTTACAGATTTTACGTTAACAAAGAATTAAATATACTGCGTGTGTTTATATATATATATATATATATATATATATATATATATATATATATATATATATATATATATATATAAATATATATATATATATATATATATAGATATAAATATATATATATATATATATATATATATATATATATAAATATATATGTGTATATATATGTGTGTGTATATATATACAATATATGTATATATGTATGTGTGTATGTATATATACAGTATATATATATATATATATATATATATATATATATATATATATATATATATATTTATATATATATGTATATATGTGTATATATATATATTATATATATATATATATATATATATATATAAATATATGTATGTATATATGTATATATACATACACATTTATATATATACACATATATACTCATATATATATATATATATATATATATTATATTATATATATATATTATATATATATTTATATGTATATATATATATATATATATATATATATATATATATATATATATATATATATATATATATATATATATATATATATGTATATATATATTACCTCAAATTTGTGTGATCCGTCCTTTCACTTACACAGCCATTTTACCATGTTTACATCTTTACAACTGAAGAGTTCCTAGTTCTCTCCTTCTCAATCATTCTCTATTTTTTGTACTTAAGCAACGTTTGATTAAAAATGAAACTATATAGATTTTAGAGTACAACCAATTATAATTCTAAAAAAATATTAACAAGATTATCACTGTTGTATGTTAGTTTGCCGGTGCAGTGTGATCCAAATATTCCTATATTTATTGTGACAACACTACTTTAACACTATTCGACCTTATGGTTGATCTATGTAGAAAAAAGCCTTTTATTCTTTTAAGGAAATAAATCATATAGAAAATTAGTGTTATGATATAATGCTATGGTTGTAGCTTGGCTAGTAATAATAATATTAATAATAATAATTATAATAATAATAGTAATAATGATAATAATAATAATAGTAATGATAATAATAATAATAATAATAGTAATGATAATAATAATAATAATAATAATAATGATAGTAATGATATTGATAATAATAATAATAATAATAATAATAATAATAATAGTATTGATAATGGTAATAGTAATAATAATAATAATAATGATAAAAATATCAATATCCATGATTCTTTCATGGACTTGTCTTTGCCCAGACCTTCATAGTCTGGGTCCAGGCGGAGACTGGTCCGTGGTCGGTTACAATCGCAGATTTCATATAATGCCGGAGAAAGACTGACAAATAGATCTTTGTTCAGCGAATTTACTTCTAAGTAGCTGGAAGGCTAATTTTTCAGTTGCTGGATAGTCACGTTAATAATCGCTGATATTTTTCCCATGCTTTACACAACTGTTTACTATTCGTATGATTTTCTGTATTCATACAAACCAAATGAGGAAGATGTTTTGTCATTAAAACTTCCCATTATTAAAAAAGTAAGATATATATCAAAGATCTGCTTTGAGAATTTGAATATATTTTTGAGGAATGAGTAAAATTTGTTTGGGGAAATTATCATCTTTTTTCTTTATTTTCTGTTTGTTTTGATTAAAGGTAATGGCATTGTACTGTATGTGGCACAGATTCAGGAACACTAATAAATATCATAAATATAACACTGACAATACAGTATTACCAACCGGTCATCCTTGCTGTGAAATGTGAACGGTTCATACTGGATGGAAGTGAATGGTAAAACTTATGTTAAATGGGCTAATATGTTACTGGTGTAGTTTCTATGAAAGCGTCAACTTTCTTTGACGGTGTCAGTTTTATGAGAATTCTTAGGCTAAAAGCTATACTTCATTTTGGTCCTGTTTTCTATAAGAGTCCCTTAATAATAATAATAATAATAATAATAATAATAATAATAATAATAATAATAATAATAATAATAATAATAATAGTAGTAGTAGTAATAATACTAAGAATGATAATAATAATAATAATAATAATAATAATAATAATAATAATAATAATAATAATAATAATAATAATAATAATAACAATAACAATAACAATAATAATAATAATAATAGGGATATTAATGCTGTTTTTTGATAATAATAATAATAAAAAAATAATACGACGAATTATCAGACTGTGGGATGGATGAAATGCATCGCTTATCTCACAGTTCTCCATTTTTTGAGGGGTCCCTCCTACCTAATCCTAGAATGATAGAGGGACATTTGACACTTCCCTGATTGTGACTGATATCCTTGTAAGGAGAACTTACCATATTTTGCTCCCCCCCTCCTCTCCTTCTTCGTATCCCTCTCCTGCCCCCCTTTCTCTATTACCAGCCCCTCTTAAACAACCTGATTTATTGATGCTTGGGAGAGATTATTTGAAGGCTGTTACTGTAGGGTTTCGGCCTGCAGGACTTCATCAAGATACCCCGAATGTTTCCCTTGGTCGCTATCGATAGGATCCTGTTCCTTCTCGCATCACTCCTTTTTGTGCTCGCTCTCTCTCTCTCTCTCTCTCTCTCTCTCTCTCTCTCTCTCTCTCTCTCTCTCTCTCTCTCTCTCTCTCTCTCCTCTGACCAAAATCGGTAAGACTGTCATTCGTTTTGTCCTTTATTATAGTTCAAGTGCTTGATTCTGATTTTTCTTTTCCCTGTGATAATACTGTATGATATAATAAACGTTAATCAAGAGATGAAAGCCAATTTATCCGGCAAGTAATATCATATTCAGTAAAGTATACTGAGCTAATATGGCATAAAGCAGTGAGTTTATTTGGAATTTAAAAATCAGTGAAAATTGTGAAAGTTAATGGACGAAAATAAATAGTCATCAGTGGTGTCATTTTTAAACGTAAAATGAGTAGCCTAATGCATAACAAATTAAATTTACAAATAAAAGAGAAAATGCTCAATAATTATTAGTTTTTATTCAATTTCAGGCAAGAATAATCCTAAAGTAATTTTTTTTTCTCTAGACCAAATTACAATGTAATGGAAGTCCCTGAAAATCAATTGTTATTATTATTATTATTATTATTATTATTAATAATATTATTAATATTAGCTAATCTATAACACTAGTTAAGAACCTTTTTTAATCGGACAATTCTACATTCCTCTTTTATTTGACAAAGTTAAAGATGAAATTACGAAAATATGAGTTCTAATAGGAAAGTTCTTTTTTGTAAACTGTATAAAAACGAAACAATTCCTACACAATAAATAACGTATTGCCAGAAGTTATTTAATATTTACTTGGTGAAAAAACGAGTTTAGGATTTTGAACATTATATAGCTCACCGTATGACCAAAACTTGAGGTTAACAGCATCCTGGAGCTTCAGGATATAACTACTTTTATATATATTGATTAGGTGTTTTATAAGAAGAGCCAGGTGTGAGCGTTTATTGATTGGAATTATAAAATGACTTGTCAGATAACTTTGAGTCATGGGGGTGGGGGGGGGGAGAGGTAATCTAAATGAAATATTATTTCTGATTATACATTGTTATATCTATGTACATCATTTCTAAATATACATTGTTATATCTATGTACATCATTTCTAAATATACATTTTATATCTATGTTACTATCTATATATCTAGCTATTTACCATTATATTATGTATATATATATTTATATATATATATATATATATATATATATATATGTATGTATATGTATATATGTATGTACGTATATATATATATATATATATATATATATATATATATGTGTATGTATTTATGTGTGTATTTATGTATGTATGTATGTATGTATCAATAGCGATTGATTCATGTTCCTATGTGCACTATATCTTATATTAAAAATGCAAAAATATGAATATATCTGGACAGTACGTAGAAAATAGCATGATTGCAGAAAAGCAATCAAGCTGCTTAAAATAGATTTACCTAAGAAGTAATCAACATTTTTAGACTGATGATTTCCTTTTCGCTCACAGAAATAATACCATTTTGAATATTAATGTCAGTGTAATTAGAATTTATGTTTCTTATATGGCTATAAACCTTTTGAAACCTTTGATTTATTTTTAACTTTTGATCCTAATAGTAAGCTCGTTCGTTTATTTTAATTTTCTTAATTGAATTTTAATTATGGTTCAATAACATGATTAGTTTTTTTAGAAAGCATATAAGATCATATTATATTTAGGAAACTAAACTGATGTTCTTTTTATAGGTTGTGAAATATGTATCAAAGTGGTACTTCGTTAACGTGTACCATTTGCGTAAAATTTTATTGAGAAAAGGCTATTATAAAATGTTTACGAAGTGTCGTTTTTATGAATAATTATTTGCATATTTAGTTTTAAGGTAGAATTTACTTGTTCAAATGCGTTGTTTTTATTTGGTATGGCTTCGTATAAATTTTGATTTATCATAACAGATGATGCAGTTAAATTGTTCAAGGTTGAAACCCCTCGCTTATTATTTGAAAGGGTATTTGATCACTCTGATTAGTCTTGATATCTTTTATTTTGAAATAAAAAAAAAAATAAAGAATATTGTGGAATCATTTATAGATTTGATATTGTTTACTGGATAGTTTGAAGTTGAGTTGGGAAATTATTTATTTTAATGAAAAAAAAGTAAAAGGGATGAGTATTTTCGACCCATCTGTAAGTTGTTATTAATTGTAATGAAACAGTATTTACATTATTTTATGGTATAAATGTTTTTCAATTTTTTCGACTTAACTCTGGTTCAAACTAAAAAAAAAAAAAGAAAGAAGAAATAGGGGCCTGTATTATGTGTATCCTTTCAAGGACCTCCCACGTCCGTGGGCCGAGCAACCATATTGTACTTGTTGTCCCATAACTAACTCTTATCCAACGTTTAATTCAGCATAAGGGCAGGGCTGCTAAGGCCTTTGGGAGAGGGAGAGAGAAAGAGAAGAAGAAGTTCGTTGCCTTTTAAGGCATCTCCAAAATGAAATATGTGTCTTATTTGCTTAATTTATGATCTGCACCTCGTGGGGCGTGGGGTTCTTTGTACCTTCTCCCCCCTAGGGTCTTGTATCTGATGGTTAAACAGTCTTATCGTAAATCTCAAAGGTTGTGTATAAGCAATCTGGAGAGCTATTTTCGTATTGGTGGTGCGAGGCAAATTCATCCAGATTATAGCTCGACGGGACCCTTATTTATTTTAGTCATGTTTCTTTCTTGACGGAAAGTGACACATAATTCAGTCATTCTGCAACAAAGGCTCAGCATCCAGGCATCCAATTTTTTAAAAAATACCGGCATGCCACACTTGCCTTCTCTCTCTCTCTCTCTCTCTCTCTCTCTCTCTCTCTCTCTCTCTCTCTCTCTCTCTCTCTCTCTCAGCATGATCAACTTCATTATTTCTTGTATTTTTGGAATGAACTTCTTATTAAGAAACTTCAAGATGTTTTCACACTGAAGGAAAGACTCGTGCTTTAGATTCTTTTCAGAGATCTGTTAGAGTCATGTTCTTCTTTTGGTAGGATTTTTTGATCGATAATTTCTATATTCTCTTTTCCTAAATTTCTCTCCATTGGCAGAAGAAATGTCTCCCTTGTCTTATTTGGAGCAAATATATGTTACCGAGTTAAAAGAGAACAGCTTTATTTTGCCATTTTCTTTTTCATGTGTCAGTCTGGAGAGAAAGAAATAGAGATAGAAATTGGCTTCAATGGCTCTCAGGTTCCTCATTATCAGTAGTGAGACTCTTCTCTTATGGACGAGACAGAATACACTTAATGTGACACGTATCGAGTCCTGTCTTACGGAGAGGGGGTCTCGAGTCTTAAGTTATGACTTGTTTCTGTCTTGAAAGCATGGCAGGATCTGTCTTCGGTCGACGCTTTTATTCTCCATTTGTTTCTCTAGAAAAGTTTTTTTTTTTTTTTTTTCCACAAAATCAAATGCAAATATTCAAACGAGCAGAGAAGTATCTTCCTCCTATTTTACTTTTGATAGTACAAGCTTAGTCTTACTTGCCCATTTTTACTTTTCGCAAAAACAGAAATTATTTCTTACATTTTCTCCCTGTATCATTCAAGAATTTACTTCTTAATGTATTAGTTTTGGATAAAAGAATTTGTACTCAGTACTTAGATTCAAAGACACTCAAATGGTCAACTCTTGTCAAAACATAACTTTTGTTTCACCTTAAAAGTACTTGAACACCCATAGTTATAGCATGTTTTGGTCTGTGGTTAAAAGCAACATGGTTTTAGTTCACATTACTTTTATCAGCAATGAATATGTTATTGAAAGTAACAATTAGCGGTAGCACCTCCAGTGTGCGCGTGGTTTGTCTCAAAAGTCTTAAGTGTGGCTGGTGTTCCCATACTGGCACCCCCCCTCTCTCTCTCTCTCTCTCTCTCTCTCTCTCTCTCTCTCTCTCTCTCTCTCTCTCTCTCTCTCTCTCTCTCTCTCTCTCGTTTTGCAGCTGTGCTACTTTTAATATTTTTCAACTCTGTTTTGTTTGTGTGCGAATCATTTAATATTTTATCATCTTTCTTCTTTGAACGTCGCTCTGTTGCAATTGTATTTTGTATGGTTTCCTGGCAATAATTTCCCGAAATGTAAATTGTTAGTATTCATATTCAAATATATGAAGATAGCCTATTGTTTTATGTTTCTCAATTTTTTCATTTTCTTTCTATGTTGAATTTTTAATTTATAAGCCCTGCTTCACTTCGGGTTGTCATATTTCTATGGTAATATATATGTGTGTATATATATATATATATATATATATATATATATATATATATATATATATATATATATTATGTAGGTTGGGCTGTGGCACCCTAGCAGTACCAGCTGAACTCGGCTGAGTCCCTGGTTAGGCTGGAGGAACGTAGAGAGTAGAGGTCCCCTTTTTGTTTTGTTTCTTGTTGTTGTCGGCTACCCCCCAAAATTGGGGGAAGTGCCTTTGGTATATGTATGTATGATGTATAATATATATATATATATATATATAATATAATATATGTATAATATATATATATAATATATATAATAGTGTGTATATATTTATATATAGTATATAATATATATATATAAGATTTTATTGAAATATTAATTTAAAATAATTTATTTTATACATATGATCCGATTCTTTGTTGAATACGTTCTTTCCTCATGCTATCAGTTTGAGTAACCATTTTATAAGGAATATTAGGAAAATCGTATTTTAAGGTATTATTGGTAGAGGCATTGTGTAATCGTTATGTGTAATCATTATGTGTAATCGTTCGTAAATAAAAAAGATGTGTATATTCTCAAAGTCGTTTAAAAAAAATCAGACATGACATACTTCCTATTCTAATTGGCAAATGAATTTATTGTTTATCGTATTTTGTGTATTCTTTCTCGGGGTATATATATACATATATATATATATATATATATATATATATATATATATATATATATATATTTATATATATATATATATATATATATATATATTTATATTATATATATATATATATAATATATATATATATATATATATAAAGACTCCAGAATGGAAAATATCACGTGAAAATGAGGATTGATTTCTCTATAGAGTAACATAGGAAAATCACTTTTATGGTTGACATTATGTAATTTTACTAATTGTGAGATAAATCATAATTAAAATTTATCCTTTTTATAAATAAACTTTTGAATCGTAATCCCTAAGTTAGAAAAGTTTACCCATGTTTAGGGATAGAAATGTCTTTATGTAAAGTACGGAAATTATTCTCTTTAAGCATAGAGGTTAAAAATGTCATCTTCATTATCAATGAGGAAAAGTGAATTTTTAGGTAAACCCTTGAAAATAATTCTATTTAATTTCACCTCAATCTCATTTTTATCAAAGTTTTATTTTTTATTTTTACTTCAAATTTTTTTTTATACATTAAACTTGCTTTTGTTCACATATAATGAGAATCAAATGACATACATTATAACTGCATTAATGCTGGGAAAATTGGATTTTTAACTATTTACAAGAAGGCTGAAAAACTTGAATGAGCCCCTCTTGTAACTTCCTCTCATTGTAGGTCAAACAGTTCTGTTGTTCAAAAAGTGTCTCTTATCACTAAAGGGCATTTATATGGAGGAAATCGAACGTGTATGTTCCACTTCCCGAATGTAATTAGAGTCAAGATTAAATTTTTGTTTCAACACTCTCAAGACACTGAAGTACAAAGGCATTTCCGGTTAATTACAATATTCTAAAATCTGTTTCTCATTTTAAGGTTATTTTGAGGAAAATAATCAAGTTACAATTGATGTAATGGTTGGAGATTGATTATAAAATCAAACTGATACTAACTCTGATGAGATTAAAACTTGCATAGGCATAGAAGTGTAATTACCAGTAGGGCGAGGTCTGTTTATATTTACATAATAGATAGGCAGGTAACAAAGTAGTGTCAAACTTTATTTACCTACTTTACTATTTCAGTAGTTTGAGTCGCTAGTTATAGTTTTTATTTGCATATGTATACGATTACTTGCAATTTCTAAAATAGAAAAATAGGAAGAATGTAAAGGAGATCAGTATCCCACGTCCATTGTTTGTCCGATAATATCTAGTCAGGTTTAGAATCTCAAATTATTTTTGGTTTTAGATTATCTACCACATCAGGAAATTCTCTATGGAAGCTAACGAGAAATGTAATTAGATCTTTACCCGAATCTGTTTTGTCCCGGAACTGTTTATCTCGTGTGACAGGGAAATCGATTCTTCTGGCAACAGAACAGCCATACCATATGGCAATTTGACCGTATAGCACTTTAATCCATTGTCACTGCCTAAGGCAAATCTCCCCCCCCCCCCCCTCACCCCACCTCCTCTTCTCACACACACTATGACCCCCTTAACGACAAGAGCTACAACTGTCGCACAATTACTCAAATTATCAAGTTACCCAACCCCTTCATGTGTACGAGTATTTTTTCTTCCAAATTCTTTTTCTTGTTCCCATTCATATCGCACATCCTTTAGCATAGTTGCCTCAACGAATATTATTTCACAGCTCAGTGTGTAACAGTAATCTTGGGCTTATGAATGGTGAGGCGCAGTTATGATATTTAAGGATTTGTGTCGCTTACTTTCAAGTGATAGTTTTCAATTATTTTAGTGGCACACGTGCACTGAAGAGATTTACGTAGCAATTGTGGCAATGTTAAATCTCTCTCTCTCTCTCTCTCTCTCTCTCTCTCTCTCTCTCTCTCTCTCTCTCTCTCTCTCTCTCTCCCAGTATAAAGCGCACTTTTAAGAACTTTGCTTTGAGGAGCCCCAGGCATTTTTTTTTGTCTCTTAGCATCACACTGTGTCGGCCATTGCTATGTCATCTTAAATCCTTCAGAAAGGAGATCTCTCTCCCGAAAGAGAAAGTTCCTCCAGTGTTATCTCCGAGTCGTTTGGGTGGATCTTCGATTCCTCGAAGGACTGATATTTGTTCCCAGCATGGCCAATACAAACAAGCTCCTTTTCGAATGGGTTTTCGTGCATTTGTTGTCCATTAACCCTTAGATCTTTACGAAGGGATTCGGGGGATCTCTGTGGCCTTTGTGGAGATTTGGCGTCACTTTTAGTGTGCTTTTTTCGCGTTTTCAAAGGTTCCTACGGGAAGGCGTGAAAATTCACGAATACCCCCAAGGCGTTTGAATTTTATGGCACACTTGATAGATCTCTCACTAAGTCTTGGGTGTTTTATTCAAACATATTTTTTTAGGGGGAGGTTGTTATAATTGAGATATCTTATTAAACCTTATTTGTATTATATGTATGACTTTTCGGTGACTAATTTCTATTTCGAGTTTCATTATATGTTAGTTATATGTTTTTATTTTTTACAATTTAGTTCAATCATCATCCTATGCTGATTCTCCTTGATCATAGGTAATTAATTAAACCGAGTTAGGTTTCATCCGATTCTTATAAATTTAAACATTGTCTCTTCGTTTGGCGAAAAACACAATGAGAAAACACCCGTGCACACACACAAACTTTTTAAGTTTCATTTAGTATCGTTTTCCGTCTCGTAGGCTCTTCCGGCATTGGTCTTTAGGCGTTTAAAACCTACATCGAAAGGTTTTCAAACATAACTTCTGTAAAATACTAGATTCTTTTTATATTGCACGAATATAAAAAATTATAAAGCGAGGTTTTACATATAAAATATATTACTTTCAGGATTTCAATTGTTGTTTATTTAATGTATGATACTTATTCCCTTTCTTTGACGAGAAATTAAAAGATATTAGGAGATTTAGATTTTATATTTATTTACTGATTTTGATCATCTACACATCCTGTCAAACCTCTCTGCATTCTGTTTCACTTTCGAAAGTCAAGCATATTTCTTTATATAATATCAACTACTTACAGGATCCTTTTTCTGTTTTTAGTGGTTATTTATTTTTAAATTATAGTGATTTCTTGTATTCTGTTTCATAAAATAGTGTCGTTTTTGCTCTTATTTTAAATTATAATTGTTAATCTCTGAAGATGGTAGAGATGAATGGAAACTTCCTTAATATTTTTTTTCTAAAGATGTTCCAATTCATTCAGTAGACGATGGTGTGTGTATGTGTGTGTATATATATATATATATATATATATATATATATATATATATATATATATACATATATATATACACACATATATATATATATATATATATATATATATATGTGTGTGTGTGCGTGTGTGTGTGCTTATACGAATATGTATGTGTGGTGTGCTTTACGTGAGTATATTGTGTGTATATTTGTACTTGATATTTCACGGTTTCTTCAATGGGAGTTGTAAAGAAAAATCATCTCTCTGGTCAATGCCACAGCCAATACTCTAACTGCATGTCTAGCATGAAAATCCTTTGCAAATATTATATATATATATATATATATATATATATATATATATATCTATATCTATATATATATCTATATATATATATATCTATATATATATCTATATATATATATATATATATATATATATATATATATATATATATATATATATATATATAAAATATTAGTATAACATTGCACAATAATTTATAGTATCAGATGAACCGAGCGTGAACACTTAAAAGTTTAAGAATTGTATTGCTATAAAGAAATATGCATTGTTATGAAAACAGACTTTAAACACTACACGCTAATGGTCTTTTTGTTTCCAGCATTATTTGTTCAATAAGTCTACTTAAATTGTGTGCCATTACAAGTTAGATGATAATGTTTCACCGGTGAATGTTTGACTGACCAGGATGTATAATTATTATGTTAGTTCAGAAAGATTCCAAAGAAATGGCTGCAAGGAAATGTTTTTCCTTTGCAGGAGAATAAGGGCGACATAGGTGGCTTGCAGGGCATGATATGATTGAGAAGGTGTACAGTATGTTAGGATCTTGGTTAAAGAAAAAGTAAGAAAAATATTATAGAACTGATCGTGAAAGGAGAGTGTGGGTTTGGAACACGAAGTGGGTACGTTGAAATTGGTATATTTAGTAACTATGGTTTAGAAAATATGTAATTACGAGTAATTGAAGTGTTCTGTAATGCAAGAATTACATTGGCAAAATAGTGTTTTATATGGTGTTATAGTGTGTCTGAGAAATGGATATGCTATGTCCCACAGCTATTAAATATTTTATGGATAAGATTAATCACGAATTCGGGGAAAGGACCGGAGATGTAGGTATAGATATTATGGAATTGGAAGGCAGCTGTGAATGGTGTCTAGTATATTTGATGTATGCTAATTATATAGAGTGGTATTGGTTGGCGATACAGAAGAGAATGTTTAAAAGCCAGAAGAATAAGTCGATAATTAATTGTAAAAGGAAAACCTTGGAATTGAATCTGAGCAAGAATTGAGTTGAAAGGACAAATGGAAACATGGAAAAAGTATAAATTTATTATATTCTAATTGATAGAAGTATTTAAGTGAGTAAAAGTAACAGGGAGACAGGGTAAAAGAGGATTTGAGTCATACAATAGGAGAAGCAAAGACTCTGGCAAAGTGTGTGTAATCTTAATATGAAGAGATCTGTCGATAAGGTAGAAGATATATTAGAAAGAGGGACATTAATATCCAGAGCCCCGTGCTTCTTTGTTTGATTCACCTCTTTAATACCTTCAATGATTCAGGTGCTAAATTCTCACCTTTAGTGCTTATTGCCTAGTTTATTTTTTTTTTTTTAATTGAGGTATTCTTAGGTATGGAAAAGTCCAGAGATATACACACGCATATGTATTACATATATACATGCATGTATGTATGTATGTATGTATGTATGTATGTGTACATGAGGATATTTGTAAAGCATATGTTGATTATCCTTGTAGATTAATGTGACGATAATAAATAAGTTTTATTATCTCGAGAACAGTTCAGCATATATTTGAATGATATACGACTTTGCGGTAGTACACTTATTTGATTAATGTTTAAGATAAATGTAACAGCAATATTTATAGGTCAGGTATTATGATTTATAGACTTTGTCTTCCTTAATTGGTTTCTCTTGTTTTAGAAGCGTTTACCTATCGTTGATGTTACTGAAAAATTTTGTACGTATATTTTGAAGTGCATCTCTAGTTTAACATAATACGATTTCACTGAATGAATTCTTTTTGGGAAGTTTAATGAAATTTGAAAATCATGAAAAGGGTTTAACAAATACAATTTCATAATATGAATTATTTATGGGGATTTTAATGAAATTTTAAAATCTTGAAAAGGTGTCATTACAGCAAATTAAAAAATTTGAGTTACTTAATTTGGATATTAATTTTACATGTGTAATGAAAAAGAAAATGCACCGCACGAAGGAAGGCATAATTCCATCCCACACCCATCCACCCACCCACCAATCCAAAGTTTTAAGAACCCAGGTGTTGTGCAGCCCTTGGATTGTTTAGGAATGAGGGTGTGGGGAGGAGAAAAGTTGGAAGTGGTCTAACTGGAGGTATCCTCTTCCTCTGCTCGTCTCTCTTCCACCCCCCTTCCCCCTTCCCCATCCCCCCTTTCCCGACCAACCACATCCCATTCCTGGTCTTTACATTAATATGTAGGAGCCGCGTCAAGCCAGCGGCGTCGTAGCATCTAGGGGCTGGCTGGATGCTGCTTCGCCAAATCCTTATGAGTCGTAAGTTAGTCGCGGGAAAGCAAGATTGGTATCTGACGTCAAGTCCATCATGCCGGCAGTCGTATTTAGATGCTAGATTAAGAAATGTCGGCCTTGGTAAGATGGCCGTAATGACAGCTATTGGTGCATACACTTCGAGTTGCTCACGATGACTATCTTTTTTATTTCTTCATTTTTCCTTTGGGATTCTCTCGTGTTTTCTCCCTTCTTCCTCTTTCTTGACGGGACAGGGTCCTCCTCGTAAGCTTATTAATTTACGAGACATTCTACTCTCTTCCAGCATCCACTTGGACCAGCAATCCAAAGCTTGGATCTAATTGGCCGATTCTTCTTCCAAACAAACGACCAGTTGGTTGACTTCATTTAATTTTCAAATATTTCTTTTCTTTTGGTTTTTACTTAATCATCGGTTTTCATCTAGTTTGAAGTGTATCTTATATGAATTACTTATGAATTCTTACTCTGCACGGTTCATTGCTCAGAGAAGCGCTGAAGGCTAGAAGTTAACAAATATATATACTGTGTATATACATATACGTGTGTATATATATATATATATATATATATATATATATATATATATATATATATATATATATATATATATACATATGTGTGTGTATGTATATAATATATATATATATATATATATATATATATATATATATATATATATATATATATATATATATATATATATCTTACGTACATGCTTCTGTGTATATTTATATTTATTATATAAGTATTATATATAATTATTTTATATGAACAAGGGTAAATCCACATTCACAATTTTAACTGCTCAATCGCGTATGTAACTCTCTTACAGAAAATGTCCTCAACATTTTCTGCCGTATACACCCACACAGAAATTGCATCTACAGTCCATTGAACCTCACATCGATATTTATCTTTCTTGCACTCTCTCGCTTCATAAATGCTGAGGTCCTTCGTTTCCAAAACCTCTTTCATTCAATCCATCTAGTATTTCCTATGTAGCTTCTCTTCTCCTTCTCTGTCCTGAACCAGCCTATCTTATTACAGTTTTTTTTTTTCAATATGTAAATGTCTAAACACAGATTCATGTTCTATCATTGACGAACGTTTTTACCTTTTCTTAACATTGCCACTTTTCTTGCCATTTAGATTATTTATTTATGCCGCGTATGTTGTTTACACGAATATTATCAGACCTTTTATTTTTTATTTTTATTTTTTTTATTCTATATCCAAGCTCCTTCTTCATGAAAGAGACTTGACTCGGCTGTCTTTATATATTCCAAATTCAGCTTCCATAAATATGTCAGATTTCATATCTATATTTCGTACATATCCTGTCATCATTTTTTATGCTCCTACTTTATAACTGAAGTTACCGCTTCTGTTTTTTCACCATCCTCACAGAATTTGTTTTTTTTTTTTTTCCTGTTTCTATTGTTTATCTGCAAAGTGTTACTCCTGATAAAATCTACTCTCCAATTTCTCCTCTTCTAGACATTTTTCCAATTTTTTTGACTAGTCAATGAAATTTCTCATTTATATTCCCAATTAGTTTGGTATAATCTACAAATAACAGCCATTCCATACACTAATTGCGACGTATATTTTTATGCAATAATTTGCTACTTGCAACTAAGGTCCTTTCTCACTCCATACATATTTTTATTCATAAAGAAATTAAACACCTATTGAGATATGAGAACCATTGTCTCATATCCATGGTTACACCTAACCAGTCATTATCTACTACATTAATTACAATACATGCTTCACTTATGTCAGAAAAACATTTTCTCTGTTAGTAAGTATATATTCTGTGCATTATGTTTCAAATACCCTCCAAATTTTTTCTGTCTATCAAACTATGAAAAACACTTCTAGATCCAAAGATATTCCATATGTAATTGTCCCTTAATTTCAAATTTTGAATATAATTTTCAACACAAAGCCTTGATTAATAAACCCTCTTCGTTTTAGAAATGAACGCTGTTCTTCCCCTGCCAAAACTCGCGTCACCAATTTAACTGAATTTATCAAAGTCCTACTGTACATCTCCCATGATATACTAATTAAGTTATGCCCCTATATTTAATGAGCTCTACTCAATTACCTTTAATTGTAAGAAATGCATCAATATTCTTCTCGTGTATTTCTTCTGAAACTTTCATTCATTCAGGCATGCATTGCTCACCTTGGTCAACCACCTGATTACATTTTCGTCCCCATATTTTAGCATCTCACCAGTATTCCCATTAACGCCTGGATTTTTTTTTCCATTTTCAAACATCTTGATTAACATCTTTATAACCAAAGCAATCACTTCAGCTCTTTTATATATATATATATATATATATATATATATATATATATATATATATATATATATATATATATATATATATATATATATATATATAAAACCATACACGGATCCTCGCCACTCTAGCATGATTCCTCTTTTCCTCTCGGTTACTGCTATTGAACTAGAACTGTATTCTCATTTGGAAAATCGACTTTCAGCATTTATCGACATGTATAATGACCTTGTGAATTTTTGTCACCAAAACGATTTTTTTTCCCACGCTTTCGTTTCTCTGTCATTTTCCTGATGTACTCCTTTGCAAATGCTTCTATTTTGTCATGCAATTGCCCTTCAAATAATCTGTTTTTCTTTAACTGAGCTTCACATCTTCCTATTCCTACCTTCTCTGCCCTTTATTCCATCTTCCCTCCTTCCTGAAACTTTCCTGCAGGTTATATATATATATATATATATATATATATATATATATATATATATATATATATATATATGTATATATATATATATGTATATATATATATATATGTATGTATATATATATATATGTATATATATATATATATATATATATATATATATATATATATATATATATATATATGCGCTTGTGTGCATGTATACAAATTTGCAAAAAAAATAACATATTTGCATGTAGAATGGGTCTATACAAATAAGTAATACCTCAATATATATAAATATATATATATATATATATATATATATATATATATATATATATATATATATATATGTATGTGTTTATGTATAAATATAGTAAGTTCTTCAAATAGAGACTGGTCTACAATTGATCCTCTTTTGATAAGAGTATCTCGAACTGTCATAATGAAGATAAGAAATATTAACAACATGAAATCTTTATGAAATCCAGATGCTTGTGTCCATAAAACTTGGAACACAGAATCGTAAACGACTAATGCCACAGGTGTTTTTCGATAAATGTTTGCTGTGTATTATATTATAAAAGTATTTATGTGTTCGGTGTTAAAGATAACTGAGGATATGCCAATGATTAATTGAAAGTTGTTTTCATTAAAGAATATAATAGCTGGTGGTACTGACTGTATAATTTTTTTATTTTTATAATTAGCTCTCATTGTAAGTGCAATGTCTCTCAAGTATTTGTCATATATTTAGCGTCGTAAATTTTATAGAGCAAAGCTAAATTTCAGGTGTAAAATTACTGGAAAATATAAAAGATGAGGCAAAGATAAGCACTTTCCAATTTACTAAACAATAACACACTCACTTTACTTGTATATTCTATACTAGATATCAAAGAAATTCCTGAATTTTTACTAGCACGTGTTTAGACCAGAGATGACTCGTTTTTCGACGACCCCCATAACCCTTTTAGAATTTTGCGAAGAGGGCCCCCAGAGGGGAACCCATTGCTACTTAGTTGATGTAGATTTGTGTGTGCCCTGTATGGGTTATGAAAGAGCCCTTAATACAGTATCGCAGATTTCAGATAGGATTAGAGCACGTGTTCAGTAATATCAAAGTTCGGTGTAGTCGGGGGGGGGGGGATTGAAATGACCAAAGATGAGATTTATTGATTCCGACACTCACATTTGTAAAAAGGGCTCTCGACCTTGTAATAGCACTGCCCATAGGCAAGTCCCTTTAGTGAGGAATTCGTATGTTTGATATGTAAGGTATTAGTATACAGACTACGGCATATGGTATACAGCAAGGTCTATAGATTGTAAATTGTAGACCTCATAAATGAGCAGGAGCCTAGGTTAGAATAATGGCTGTGGGGTTTTGACAATGACCTATAAGTATTGGAGGTTTTAGTCTCCCTTGATAGGGGAGAGGTCGGTGACTCTTCTCACTGCATTTAGTGGTTTTATGGTATGGCCAAGGTATGGCTGTTCGTAGACTTGTACCCCATTTATGATTTCAGTAGCTTCTTTCCTCGATATACATACCCGTTTGCTTTAGGGAAAACTTAGCTTACAGCAACAGGAAATTGAATGTTCAGTCGCAATGACCGCATAGCTTTGATTCTCAATTGACCTTTGCCAAAATATATCACCATGATAGTGATCTTGCTATGTAAGATTGTTTTGTCCATTTCCTGTCAAGAACATAGTGCAAACGGTTGCAATATTCTGTCCCACAAAATGATAAATGATAACAAAAATAAAGTGTAAGCTGTTTATTAATGCCATTGAAGCATGGTTTTATACAGTATAGGATTAATGCCAATATTATATATATATATATATATATATATATATATATATATATATTTATATTATATATATATGTATGTATTTATATATTATATGTGTATATGTATAAGTATGTATATGTATTATATATACATATGTGTGTGTGTGTGTATATATATATATATATATATATATATATATATATATATATATATATATATATATATACACGTATACATATATATATATATATATATATATATATATATGTATGTATGTATGTATATATGTATGTATGTATGTACCGTACTTATGTTGATATAGACAAATAAAATGTTTCCCCACCGTTAATGTTTGATAATTTTCAACGAGACTAGGCTGTTAAAGTTCTAGCTCTTGCAACTCATTTTTACATCACTTCAACTTCCCTTAGTACCCAAGGACAATGCACTTCTATTCAGGTATTTCATTGATACTTTAGAAATCAATGTTTTTTTTTTTTTGTGTTAGATATAACGAATTTTCTATTTAGCTAGTTTGTATATTAGTTTTTATATTTACGTCCGCCTTATTTTTTTTTAGTATATCACTATATCTCTTTCGTTTTCTATTTTTCCCATGGGAATTTCTATTCCTGGTAAATTTTTTAGCAAATGTATGGCCATTTAGTCGTAGTAATGCTAATAAGAATAGCAATATTGTTTATAGCAATGGTGATAATAATAATTATTATAACTACGGGTTTTAATATAGAAATAACAAGCATCTCCCCAAAAATGGGTTTACTGTATTGTCCCAAAAATATTAAATTTTATTGAATTTCAAACATAATTGTACATCATGCATTTTTATTTACATAAAATGGAAAAATTATACAATATTCAATTCCAGAGACCAAAAACAAAAGCAAATAAGTAAAATCGGAACAAAGATTTGAAGAGCAATCAGAAGCTAAATGTACGTGTATAGTTCTACCAAACAGAAATACAAGATTGAAGGATGGCCTGTATTAGTTTGTTGTTTAAACAAAATAGTAATTTTATATGGAAAGTGAAACAAAAGTCAGAAAAATAAATCAATAAAAATAGTAAATCAAGCCTCTTTGTACGATGGAATACTTCTGCAAGTACACCGGGAAAGGTTAACCGGATTAATAGCTGTAGTGAGGGAGGGAAGCATTGGAAAGTACTGCTGGGGAGAGGCTAGTTTCCTTTGGCTATTGGAGCTCAGGTTGCGTCGAGGGCTCCAGGGATAGGTTTTGTTTACGGGACCAATAAAAATGCTGCTGACAGGGATGAAAATGAAATGCTATCTGCGTTATGGTGATTTGGGATTTGGAGGAGCCTTTATGCCAGCGGTTTCAAAAGCCCTTCTGGGAATATTGAAAGGTTGGGCTTTGGTTTCATTCGTAAAATCTTGTAACGAGAATGAATCTGTGCTAATATTTGTTATTTAAATGCAATCTAAGTATTCCAAAGAGAATGGTTAATAAGGCTATATATCTAATGAAAGCTGTTAAATAGATTAATAAAAAAGCGGTGTATCACTAGTCAGAGTTGATCATTGTTTATGTAACTCTTGTAACATAACAAGTTGTTGGAGAGAAGGGTGAGATTAATTCTCCAGTACAAACAATTTTTTGATGAAAATTTTCCTTCATTTCTTTTTTATTCTAAATACATAGTGGCCTTTATAACTCTGCCCCTTTTAAGAAAACATTATTCAATTGAAGTTATTTTTGTACCCTCTTACAGATGGCTCAGAGGCAGAAATATGAGCTAATATAATCTTGTGGTTACAATTAACGTAATAAAATCTTTCTGCTTTATTTCTTAGGTCCATTTTCTTATCTTGAAACGTTGATTACGTTTAAGAAATTCACACAGAAGCTATTCTTGTGGATATTGCACTTAACATATGCAAAGGCTTTTTTATTTCATTTTTAGGCTCATTGTCAAAAATACCTTAAAATAAAAATCTCTTTATACAAAGAAATATCTGAAATCGTATTCATACATAACGTGGAGATGTAATAAAAAGAGCCTTTTTCTGAAATTGTTAGTAAAGTAATATGTAGAGCTAATGACATTTTAAAGATCCACATATGTGTGGGACCATCAGTAAGGTTAAACAATAACTAAGTGAAGTGATCTTTCATACATCCACAAAATTTATTGAAGAATATCTCGAAAGTGAAAGATGCGGCTACGGAATCCAAAGACAAGGACTCAGTCACGTAGCAAGAGCCGCATGGGTGAAAAACTATCGGGAAAAAGAAAAAAAAAAAAAAACATAAACCGCAAAATATGGGTCTACCAAAAAAAGGGGTAGTGGAGATCTAAGACCTGTATGGCATGGGTAGGCGATCTCTTGGAAAACGGAAAACTTTGTGTGTGTGTATGTGTGTGCATACGCGCGCGCGTTTACTTTGAAAACTTGTAATATTAAAAATTATGAATAGCCGGATTTTAGTGGCGGTGTTTTGTTAACTTCAATATTACAATGTGGAACCTTTAAATATTTTTATTTTTCAAATTCGTATTAGAAAATTCAGCTGCTTTACGAAGTTTATAAGAATTAGGGGTATAATGAGGTAACATTATAATTCTTATAGTTAGCTCGAAAAATCGGTAATTTTTTCACAGAAAAAGACAGCCAGACAGCTTTCATCTGTTATGATTTCCTTTTAGGTACCACGGCGAGAAAATATTTTTTTTATTATTTATTGATTGGTGATATCTTGAATTTACTTCAGCTCAAATAATATTTTGATTGGAAAGAAAAGTAAGGAATTTAGGGCTCTACAGTGTATACACGAATTTGGAGATTACTGTTCAAAGAGAAAATAAAACAATAGCTATGACTTTTTTTCACATTTGTGATGGAGTGATATTTTTGGTATTGTGCAAGTAATGAAACACGAAGAATCATTACTTTATAGTTTATTAAATTGGTTTCATAAGATAAAGTGCCCTTTTAATTGAGCGAAGAAAAGGTCACAGAAGAATAATATTCATGAATCGTGTTTCAAAATTGTTTGGTAACTTGATATTGTTGACAACTTTGTACAGTTGGCTTCATTATTTCCGGTACACTGACGTCTCCTTAGCTTCCTGTAAAGTGTACCGGAATCAATGAAGCCAACTGTACCTTCATTGTTTAACTGAAAGGGTAGTTTATATTTCAAATATTATATATGATATGGCTTTAATAGGTAAAATATCATCATCATCATTATTATTGTTGTTTTTATGATTAATATTATTGCTATAATTAACATTAGTTATGTTTTCCTTTTAATACTTCTAAGATTTTCATTAACAATATTCTATTAATTAAAATTTCCACAGAATCTGATCAACACTTTAAGCAGCTCTTTAGAGGATTTGTGTAAATCCAATTATTTATATATATATATATATATATATATATATATATATATATATATATATGTATATATATACATATATATATATATATATATATATATATATATATATATATATATATATATATATATATATAAGGCCACGAAGGATGAGGACTACCTCGTTGAGGCCCTTTTAATATCGGAGACAAAAATTTTATTTTTTCTTGATCTTTGTAATTCTCCACCCTAGCTGCGATAAAATTATTAAAATTATTATAATTAAAACTTAAAATCGTTACTATTAATAAAATTAATAAAATTTTCATATTTATTTTCATTGAAATTATTATTATGATTATTTTTATTAAGATTATTAGCATTATGCTGCTTGGGTGAACAGAGGTATTCTCAGTATTTAGGAACGCTCCTATTTGTACCCCCTCGCCCGGTCACACACACACACACAAACACACGAGAGAGAGAGAGAGAGAGAGAGAGAGAGAGAGAGAGAGAGAGAGAGAGAGAGAGAGAGAGAGAGCCCGTTACTATTGTTGGAATATTAATTTTCTAAATTTACCTTCCATGGGTCAATGGGATATTGAAGCGTTCTGGCAAAGGAAATAAGGTTTATCAACGCCGTAGATTTTGGAATCCAATTTATCAACACGAGTAATTAGTAAGAGTTGTTTTATTCACTATTAATTGGCTTAGGTGATGGTATGCTCTCTTAAGAGTTCTTTCATTATCGATGATGTGTTCACTAAAATTGCTAATTGTATTATTGTTATAGGTTTTTCATATTTAAACTAATCTCAATTATTTTTCGAAAGTTGTCTTCAACATTGAATTACACAGATAATCTTAAAATTTAGTTTTGATTCTTTAAACCTCATGGATTTCGTAATGCATACAACAGTTGGGGATGATGGAGAAAGATTGGAGTTGAAACTAGCTGACCTCTATAGAGTATGCTGATGATGCTGCCCTTATTAGTAGAACACCATAGGATTTCTAATGCTTGCTTAGCAGAATGTATGAAATATCTCATGACAAATGATCGGAACGTAATATGCAATGGAAGATGAAATATCGGTGGAAGGAGAAAGGATTACTGAAGTCGAATCATTTGGAGCTTAATGAAAACTTAAAAAAAAAGAAAAACAGACAATGGCAGGTTAAGTAAAATTTGGAAATCAAATCCCCTGAAATTACTTATTAAAAGTATGGCTATATATCAGTTTAGTGAGATCAGTGTTACTGCATGGACATGAGTCGTAGCATGACAATGAAACAAAGCCCTCAGAAGGTTATTGTGAGTTAAATGGCAGGACAGGATTAGAAATGAAACAATAAGAGAGATTACACGAGTGCCATTGGTGGATGAGTTTATGGTGAGGGGTAGATGGAGATGATTTGCACATGTTCTTCGCACTCCCCGAGAGAGATTAGTTCACCATACTTATCATGGGGTCCACAAGGCACTAGAAGAGTTGGAAGACCCAGGCCTACATGGCTGAGAACTATGAAGCAGGAAGTAGATAATAAATGGAGAAGTTTTCGTTTAAATGCTCAAGATAGACACGACTAGCGAAATCTTACATTCCGCTTGCGTCAATGATAATGATTCTTTCATTTTTTCTTTGAGATATACAGTATACTTGTCTTATCGCTGTGATATAATTATTCAAAATTTAAAAAGATTTTGTCGTGTATATTGTGGATCTTTGACAAGAAAACGATAACTTGTTTGCCCTCACAAAAAGATTGAGGCATGTTTTCAAACATGCGCGCGCAAGCTTCTTTAATCTTATCGAACACATGCTTTAAGAATATATAATCATAAAACACCTATGCACCTTATCATTGTGAGCATCGTTGCATATTCATTCTTTTCTTTTAGCAATAGGAAGCAGAAAAAAAAAATTGTGATAATATATTTTTCCTTTTTTGGGGGGATCCGACGTTTCTTCGCCTCGATGAGATATTTCTTGGCTGAAGGAGTGTGATGACGTGAAAGGGGTTCTTGGGGGTTGGGGGAAGGTGAGTTACCGGTAGAAGGTGGTAGATGGTAAGGCAAGGATGGAAGGGGGGAGGGAGGGGAAGAAAGAGGAAGATGAGATGAGACTAGGAAGATGGGGAGATGGATTCAGGGGGATGGGTCACAGAGGGAGAGGTAGTGACCGCCCGAAAAAGGATGTTGATTTACATGAATGTGGCGTTTCACAGGCAGAAGTTGAGACATATCCTTTGGTGCGGCTTACATTTGCTGCCGTTCTTCCTTCCTAGACCCAACTTCCCTCGTCCTCACGTGAATAAAGCTTCAATGTAATCAAGATACTGCTCCTATCTTAGCATATTTACTCCGGGCACATTGGGCCCAAGTTTAGGCTTTCGGGAGCTTTGCCTTTCTTAGGTGGAAGCTGCTGCCATATTTTTTCGCCCCAAAAATCTTTCTTTTCTTCTTCCTTTTCTTTTTTCCGACCCTTCAGCCTTTGCAACCCCATGATTGCCCCGGAATGATGATGACTCGCAAGTGGAATTAGGTGAAAAGCAGCAAAGTTTTGATAAGAATATGTTTTTTTTTTTTTTTTTTGGTTGGGTGGCTTTCTTGGACTTTCTTTTGCTCTTTGTGTAGCCCTCCTTTCTCCTTGTCTTAAAACAGCATCAGTATACATACATATATATATATATATATATATATATATATATATATATGTATATATCTATATATATATATATATATATATATATATATATATATATATATATATGCGTGCATATTTATATATGTATATTAATGTATACCATATAGATTCTGTTTAAACTGTGATTTGATTTCCCCCCCCCCTCTCTCTCTCTCTCTCTCTCTCTCTCTCTCTCTCTCTCTCTCTCTCTCTCTCTCTCTCTCTCTCTCTCTCTCTCTCTCCTGTAAATGATTTTTTTTCAGAATTGATTCCATATTACATAGTTTGATCTCTTTACTCTATTAGTTTGCTTATATTTCTCTGATTTCAGAATAGATTCAGTGCTAAATTAATCTAATATTATTCAAACATGTATAATCAGTTTGCATTTTCCCTTATTTAGATGATGCTCTCTGTAAAAAAACACTCTGTTTATATTCATGAACAGATGTACTGCTCACTTTCATCGATGTAACAATGTGGACATACACACATGTATTTGATATATATGTATATATATATATATATATATATATGTATGTATATATATATATTATATATATATATATATGTATATATAGTATATATATATATATATAAAATGTGCATAGATTGATATGCAAATTGTATTGATAATAAAAATATATACAATGTGGTATTGATAATATATATAATATATGTGTATGTTTACTTAGTGAAATTATATAAATAACGTATGTAGTGAAAGAATGATGGAGGGATCATTGGGCCCCTATATGTTTATGTAATAAATCCCACGTATCCAAAAGTACTGCAAAGGATTGTTCTAGGTTTTAGTAACTTGTGATTATGACCCTTTCAAGTTATTACCGTTGAAAGCAAATGACACAGGCCAAAGAAAGTCCATTGATAACCTGAGATTAAGGTGATCGTTATTTTTCGTGGATGGAGTTGATTATTAGAGAAAGGGGTCTCTATGGCGGGGAAGGCGAAGTCTCGTTGAATTAACGCCGACAAATTCTTTCTTTATCCGAGTCGAGATTTTAATGCCAGTTAGGTTTAAAGTTTTCGAGTGATGTGGCTTTTAACCAAGCGGATGTGTGTGTGTGTGTGTGTGTGTGTGCGCGTATGCGGATATGGGGAAATGTAGGTTTTATGACCGGCGTTTGATATCGACTTAATGGGAGACAAAGGAGATATGTTTCTGTTCTTGGGGTTTTTCTTCTGCATATATGTGATTCAATGGAAATGCAAGAACTGTTATTATTATTATTATTATTATTATATTATTATTATTATTATTATTATTATTATTATTATTATTATTATTATTATTATTGTCAAATCTGCTATTGTACTGTGTGAATTTTTTTAGTAGTTACTGTTTTCCTTATTACATATTTATGTATCTTTATTATGTAATATATTCTTAATACATATTACTCATTGTTTGCTATTTTAGAAACTATGAAATCATGTTCTATCAAAGTTTTATCATTATCAGGATTTGAGTGTCCCAAATTAGATTTAAGCTAAATCGATGAGTTTATTTCATTTGATTTATTTAATTTGATATTAAACTATCCACGATAAGGTGTGTTCAAAGTTAATTCAAAAGCGACATTTCATAATGAAGTGGGTAAATCATATGATTTGCTATTATGATACGGAATAGAAAACATCAGCTAATACATATAATTAAAGTTTGATATTAAATTCATTTATCAAGATTTTATACATGTTAACCGCTCGTTGGGAGATTTTATGTCATTTCATTTTTCTTTTTATGTCTGTACTTTCCTGTAGAAATATTACCATTTAAAGAAAATCCTTAAGTTTGAATTCTGGATTTTGAAAAGGATCAAATAGGATCTGAACGTAGGCCTTCCCATGATACTCTCTCTCTCTCTCTCTCTCTCTCTCTCTCTCTCTCTCTCTCTCTCTCACATACATACACGGCAAAATATGTTTTGTTTTTATGTGAAAATAGGTTGGCATTTAAAGAAGATGTTTATTTATATTTTTTAAATATACACTTAATTTTATCAAAAAAACTTTCGTAGAGAAGAAAATCAAGATTAATTAGCCTTTATTATAAAGTTAACTATTGATTATCTCGCTATAAATAAGTGCAATTTGTTGGAAGGATCGGTTATACTCATACCAATTTGATTAAATCAGGAAATAAATATTTTTATTTCTGAATAAATGTTTGGTTCAAGTTGAAATAAAGAACCAGAACAATGATTCTTTTCTATATCTATATATGTGTATATTTCCTAATTATTATTATTATTATTATTATTATTATTATTATTATTATTATTATTATTATTATTATAACACTGAAATAAAAATGTAAGGATCCATTGGTTTAGAAGACTATTGGTTTAAATATATTTTTATAATGCCATTAAAATTAATGCTTCAAGGAATAAATTCCGAAGAAAAGAGCATCATTACTTGAGATATAATTTTATTATTGGCGATATTCATTTCATATTTTATAGAATTTAAACCTTTAAAGCACATATTTGATTAGGAATCTCGTTCTCTGACTTGCTGACAGATGATAGAATTAGGGTTATCCTTAAATCAAGAAGAATAGTTTTTTGTTGACATGTTTGTTAAAGATGCATGGAGTAATATACAAGAACTCAGATCAGTGATAAAATATTTAGCAACCAGCCTTATATCCGTACGGCCTGGGCACTGCCAAATGTTTGTTAAGAAAATAGAAATACTTAAAATGCCGGGACATGGGCACCTTCACGAAAGGTGGTCATAGATTACATTTGATGTTGTCTTAATTATGTGTTATGGCGTGATGCGTTTATCTGGTGGATTTTTTCACCAATGTTACTCCAAGAATTGTTGAATTAATGAAACGGCTTGAGAATCTGCAATCCTGACTTTTATCATAACAAAGTCCATATTTATAGATTACTTATTGGTATTAGATATTAATCACAAAATATTTCCTGCTTATTTGTATAGTATATTGTATGGATAGCATCATTTGGAAAAATCAGTCCCCAAATGACATTCTTTCAAACTAAAGATCATCTCAGGGGTGATAAACCTAAAGCTAAGAATTTATTTCAACATTAGTTATTCTTGATTAGCTCTACCGAAAACATAGATGGAATATAACCCATTCAATGTAGACTCAGCTGGACACGTTCATTTTTTCTTAATACCATTTAAATAAAATTATGAATTTTTTGGGGTACTTACCAAACCGTCACTTAGTGGTCTCTGTAAACTGCGTTACAACGTCAATACTAATGATGATAGTGATGATTGTTATTATAATTTTGTTAGGAAAATGTTATCAGCAGATAATTAGAAACCCTATACAGAATGTGTATAATCAAAGCAGCTGAGTTTAGAGGATAAAATCAAACTGGTTGCTGTTCAAGAGGAACGAAACTTGCTTTCATTTTAGGATTGATAAATAAACTTGGGTAAAAGCTTAAAATGACCGTTTGATTGTAGATTACCTAAACATCAATGTCAATCAGAAAATTTTGAACGTAATGTTAACATAATGAAATATTGATATGATTTTTAGGTATTATTTATTTTAGCCATGGATGTGTCATTTTCTGATGATAATATATCATAAAAAGAATTTAAGGTTCTGAAGACCGAAGAAAAGCTGCTTTTGTCTGTCAAATTTTATTTTAATAAATGATGACATTTTCAGACTAGAGTTTTGCTACAATGAAATCGACGTGTTATCAAATAAAGAATTTGTGTTAACCGTGTATTTTCAATGCTTTAGCGTTGTACCTAACACAAGGTATCTTCTGCATATACACTATTTAGAATACGTGAGTTGGTTTTTTCAATCACATGTGTAGTTGATATACCGTTTCCCCTAGCGATTATTTCCTTGGACAAGAATTTAATGTTTACAATATGAGCTTATCTATGAATTTGTTTTTTCATTGTCGGATTTAATTTATTTTGAATAATAGAATTGTTATAAATTTGGTATTTCTTATAATATTTTCAAATTATTTTATAGGAATTATACGTTTCCATTAGCAATTTAGCCTACATTAAATTATGGACGCTGTTGAAATGCAAAATAATTTCAGTGGAATGAAATATGGATCACGTCAATTTTTTTCATATTGAAAATTGTACTTAAGGTCAAAAAGATTTATGAAACTAAAATCTTGAACACATTTATATATATATTTTATATATATATATACATATATATATATATATATATATATATATATATATATATATATATATATATATATATATACATATATATATATATATATATGTATATATACATATATATATATATATATATATATATATATATATATATATATATATGTATATATATATATAAAAACATACTAATCTCGTAGGGAAGTAAACAACCGATTAAATGTTTTATTTA
>NC_090745.1:93665366-93670082 GCF_036898095.1 Palaemon carinicauda
AACTTGGCGTATTTTCCCCTTAAGGAAGTAATTTCACAGATCCTTGAGACGTAAATGTACCTAAGACGTTTTTGTTAGAATTTGCCAAAGGGTGAAAGATAGTCATGGAAGTTGAATGGCAAATGGGTTCTGGTTGACCACATTCCGAAAGATTGCTCTTTTTATACATTTTAGGTTTCTCTGACGGGAGGAGAGTTTCTCATGCAGATAATCAATCAATTGCTTTAAAGACACAAATGATAATTTCATTAAGATTTTAATTCGTAAGATACAAATGCATTAATTATGTATTGTCTTTTTATAGTTAAGGAAATTTTTAAAGCCTGGTTTGGAAATGGATTACTATTTTTTAAACTAGAATATTTGATTACATTGAGAAATAGATATGAGATATGAGTGAATGTAATATCTATTTTTTTTTATTAAGTTTTAAACAAATTTGTGTAAACAAAGGATATTTTGTTAGTTTCAATTTTTCATCTTTGAGTGAATTTTTATAGCTGATGGGTTTTTTCTGAGGTCTGTTTGCGAAATGCCTTTTAGCGTTATGGTTGATTCATAGTATGTAGGCCTACGTGAAAAACAAGAATACTGTAATATTAGCTGTCGACCTTATTCTAATTTTATTTGTAATATTTTCATTATATATTTTAATTGGTTCTTGGATATTGAATTGTAATGATATTTATACGTCCCTATGCATTCGTACGCATACACGCACATACATACATACATACAACATACACACACACACACACACACACACACACACACACACATATACATATATATATATATATATATATATATATATATATATAGAGAGAGAGAGAGAGAGAGAGTGTGTGTGTAAAAATATGCTGGGTATTTTTCCGAAATGCGCATTTATTCCCCTTTGGAGGAATAGCCCCTGAAAAGTAAAACCTTCTGTTTACTAGCAATACTTTGAGGATAAGGTCACTATCCAATACATACACATCTATATATATATATATATATATATATATATATATATGTGTGTGTGTGTGTGTGTGTGTGTGGTGTGTAAGTGTATTGATGTGAGTGCAAATCCTCTATACCCTCTGCTTCTTACAGTCTTATATGAGGATTTTAAAAACGTATTGATCTTGAGGTTTTTTTTTTTTTTTTTGTTATTGTTGCTATTATTTTTTTTTCCTTTCGTTTACATTCAGTTGTTTCGTTAGTTACATATCTTTCACGAATGCTGAGTTAGATTGTTATCTTTCAGTATAATGTTCAGGGAAATATAGAGACCTTGCTTATTCTTTAGATTTGAAGCAAAGTTTCTTAATTTTATGATGCTTTTATGGAAACATTTATAGAACTAAGTTTATTCCAATATATTTTTTTTTTAATTTCTTCAGGTATTCGTAAATATTGTATCATATTTATACGTAAACATTTCATCCATAAAACTTCACAAACTGTCAAAGATCTTATATTTTTTGTTAGTATTTCATAGGTCCGTCATTTCAGTATATACGAGTGTTGCTAATTAACAAAGTTTCAGCATATGAGTATCACTAATCGAAGGATATAAATTTATTGACTATTTTTTTTTTTTGCTTATTTTCATGTCAACGTCTGTCAGAGTTCCTGGTTTGACCCGATTCCAAAAACAACCCCCCTCTGTCCTCCCTCCCATACCCACTCATGCATTGACCACCCGTGGATCCCCGTGTCCCAGGGGCTATTTGCCTGCCAATCCTTCCCTTCCCCTAAGCATCTCCCCTCCCCCCTCCCCCTCATAACTGTGTCTGGTGCCAAGTCTGTTTTGTCTCTGGGAGAAAAGGAGGAGGGATGAGAGGGCTCGTTTGTTTCCAATCTCTTGTCATTTTCAATGGATAAAAGAGCAACCATTTGATATTTTAGCATTTTACGATTTAGATTGATATGTGGCCCATGTGGATGAGGGGCAAGGAGCAAGCAAGTTCATGCAGAGGTTCCGTGAGAGTGAAGCGAAAATCTGGACTGATGGGAACTTCTGGAAGTGATGCCACCCCGGCAATTACGGTGACAGCGTGACGAATTATACGAGGAACTGACCAATGCCGCTTGTCAGTTTTTTCTTTACATGGATGTTAGTAAAAAGGAAAAAAAGGGGGGGCTTAAGGGAGGGTTTTGTGCATAGTTTGATTTTCCCGCGTCTACGATCGGTCGTGGTACATTATGCTCTGGTGACCAATCACACTGCTTGAAGGAGGGGTGTGGAAGTGACACGAGGCCAAGGTCCAAGGGCGCCCTTCATCCTCTATCTGTCTCAGCTTTCGGTTTTCTTGGCGTGCGATGACACAACCGCTTATCCTCGATCCTTCTACAGCAGTTACTGACTTTGTCTCCTTTAAGAGAGAGAAAAGAAAAATTTTATTGTATTATTTGCGGAAGTCGTCTTCTCCCGTGTTGCTACGACTCGTCAGAAATCAAAGTTGCTTACTACAGCATCTTGAAGGAGCAGCCCCCCTCCCCCCGTCTCTCCCTACTCCTATCAACCGTTATCGCCTATGAAAATATATGGCGGTCGAGTGTTGGGTGAGGTAGTGAGGTTGACGCAAGATGAGGAAATGAGATCTAAGTTATATCCGAACCCCAAAGACTCTTAATCAAAAGCTACAGCAACGATCTAAAAAAAAAAAAAAAGATAGCAAACAACCTGTCGTACTTGTCTGTGGTATTGGAGAGGGGGATGGTTGGAAAACGTTTACAAAACTCGCCCAGGTAGCAAATGCCGACGGGAGAACGATCCCGGTTTAGGTCGTTAACATTATAAATGGCTCCTGTACCCCTCGAGGGGTTTTAATTCCAACAGCATTTACTGTGCCACGATCACCTGGCAGCACGATTTTGCTTAGGGTGTCGACGGGTTGAGTCAGGGAAATTGTGTGTACTCGCCTTCGAGTGTTTGTTGATTTTAATGATGAGTGTCTCGGTTCCCTCAAAAAAAGCATAGCTCTATAGTAGAATATCCTGATAATGGTGAGTTATAGTTTGTATAGGTCATAATGTAAACATATCTAAAAAGTTAACTTTTATCATTATTTTGGTCTGAGATTTCTTTTCATGTTTTGAGGACTAAATTGTAATTTCAGTGTTCATTTGCATACATCCCGTGGTTTTGAGATTAATGTTATATTGCATTATTTTTGTTAGTTTCTATTTCTTTGTATGAAATCCTGTGTATGTTCAGCCATGTAGAAGTAGTTTGGAAGGTGGCTCCCCATTGTTGTAGTTAGGCCTGTAGAGGCTCCTCCCACATGTTTGTTTACATAACCACGCCCCGTAGTCATAGAGCGTTAACAAGGCCCTTTGAAGCAGTGCACTGGCTCTCATCTGTTCCCATACAGAGAATGCAAGAACCAAGTTGCAGCTATAAATCTTCAATTGCACAGTTTGGCTGAAAGCTCAACCGCCAGTGAAGGCTGGTGGTTTTGAACAGTCCAATAAATTGTCTCGGCCTAAGGGTAAGAACGCCTCATTGGTCGCAGTCAAGGGACTTGTAGTTTATGACATTGAATATGTGTGCCGATTGGCCGAACGGACATGCGCGTCAAGGTAGCTCCTCCCCTGTCGTTATTTATGACCAATTACTTGCCACCCAACTCAGGGGATATGCGCCAAACAGCGTCGGCCCAGACAAACAAATGGCAGGAGAAAAAAAATCACTCCAAGCGTCCGTGAAACCTAAATAAATGCCCCATGTATTAGATATGCTCGTAGACATAGGGATCTTCTGCCGGCTTATGTTTCCTTTCCTTGCTTAGCTTCAGCCATTTCAGTTACGTGCATGTATGTACGCCCTTATCATATCCATGGAACTTTGTTTTGGCCTGGGTTAACGAAATTCTTACCTTCTTTTTTTCTTGAATGCAATTGTAATGATCACGTCCGTAGACTTCTTCTAGGAACTGGAGTGGAAAGAAGGTTTACTTGTCTAAATTTTACATTAGTTAGCTTTAGACTGCGTGTTGCATTAACAAATATGAAATAATTTTTTAATTTCATAGGAATAATCTCAGAAGTTTTATATTTTAGCTGAATTAATAATGGTTAAAAACCACTTTCCTAACTGGTAATGATTCAAATAGTAATGTCTTGGAACCTTACAAATGTCATTAATACTAGGCAAATGCCACTAGGAAACTCTCTCTCTCTCTCTCTCTCTCTCTCTCTCTTCTCTCTCTCTCTCACTCTCTCTCTCTCTCTCTCTCTCTGATGCACGTGCAATAAGTCATGTGCACGCTACCGCCATCTGTTGAGAGAATTTTGTTTTACTAGCGTTGGCTCAGTGCCATTTTTTTTTAGCCGCCAAGTTTGTATTCTTTGCCAACAGCTGTGGCATTGGATGGCCTCGAGGCTGGCACAGCGTTGCTCTGCTGACGTGTTTCTCACACATAACGCTATATCTCCTTGCCTCGGGGCCTCCACCATCCTCTACATGGCCAGGAGCCATTCTATTAGCAAGGATGGGGCCTCCGAAAACGGCGTGGGCTATGTGTAAGGGCGAGAACATCAGGCGTGTCTAGTGAAATGTCGTCCCAAGGAACTCCGCCAGTCTCGTCTTCCCATATTCTTTAATCGACCAAGCATGGAAAGATATTAGGGAGGGCTTCTTAGAATTCTATAGCAGTGTTAAATAGCCAATTTTTCAATATCAATGCCGTATGAACACTTCTTATCTATCATAATTGCAATTTTTGT
>NC_090745.1:93673082-93680582 GCF_036898095.1 Palaemon carinicauda
TATTCTCTCGTCCTGCATATTATTGATGATTTTAATATTCTCTTTGAATTTGACAATTTTTTAGCTCAATGGGAGTATTCTATATTAAAGATATACATTTTTGATATATTGTATTCCGTGTACGTATAAATGCAAAATAGATATCAAGGCAATTGCATTCAGATAGCTGTTTGACCATGAGTGGCATATGATACCGTTACTTTCAGATCCGCAACAGGCTGTTTATAGACAGCAAATACATTCGCACACACACATTGACGATGCTGTTGTGTAATCCTGGTGACGAATTTATTCTAAATTTTATGCACATTATTTATACAAATAATGCTTGCATTTTGATAGTGAGAAGTTGATCACTGAATTTGTTATTAAGAACCTGTGCGGGGTTCTACTGTAGATAATCATGCAAATATGACCTCTCTCTCTCTCTCTCTCCTCTCTCTCTCTCTCTCTCTCTCTCTCTCTCTCTCTCTCTCTCTCTCTCGTCAGAAATTGCTTGGTAGATATTATATCTTCGTGTCCTGTAATAAACGCCATCAGGACGACGATAGAATAATTGAATGATGGGTTTCTTGTCATAGTTATTACCTTTAATGAATTGGCAGTAATGGTAGTTTTCTTTCTGTATGATAAGTAGCATCATGAGGATACATATATTTTGTTTCTCATACCCATAATTTATTACACTACAATAAAAAAAAAAAATGTCCAGAAAGAAACAAAATGTAAACAAAGTCAGGTTTCATAAGGAGAGGAAAGAGATCGTGAGAATTTCTAATGGAATATAAGCAAGTATCGTCACTATTTAAACGCTGTTTTTGAGTTTTATGGCATCCTGTCCTTTATCTAATTAATTGTATTGAAAAAATAATAGTACTTTAATGTGGTTCGGTTTTCTAAACTCCGTCCCGCTTATTATTATTTTTCAGATAAAAGACCATCTCAAATATATTTCATTAAACAATATTTCTGCACCGCAGGAATTCTTTTTATGATATATATTAACCAATTTTCTGAGTAATTGTTTCTTATGAAATATAAGTATAATGAAATTAATTCATACCAAACAGCAATACTGTTTATAGATATGTATTTGAGAGAATGGCTTTACAGAAAAAAAATGTAATGATAATAATCAAGACGGGTTTTAGAAAAGTGAAACAAATTGCAGTACTACTGTATTTGTCGTTACTATTGCTCATTATTTTTATTATCACCATCATTAATAAAAACACAGTTACAGTTGAAAAAGCAGAATGCAATATATCCAAGGAAAACAGCAAAGTGGGAAAAAGAAAATTAAAAAGTGAAACTATATGAAGTAAAGGATAATTTATAGATATTTTTTTTTTCAAAATGTAAAAAATATAATTAAACCGATATTGCGTTCATATAATATACTGTTTTATATACATAATAAGTCATGGTGAGAACAGATGGCAGTAATATTCGTGGATTGCAATAACAGTTTCCACGAGGGTTCTAGAATCTACTTGAAATGCAAGAACTGAATTAGAATATTTCAAATGATCAAATGCTTAGCTGATGTTAGCTATAAATTTATAGGCCAATTATATTTGCGAGGATTAATTTTCGTATTTAAAATTTTTTTGGTAGGGTGGGTTATATCTTTGTATCATCCTTCTTCTTCTTCTTCTTCTTCTTCTTCTTCTTCTTCTTCTTCTTCTTCTTCTTCTTCTTCCAAGCTAAGTTACAACCCTAGTTGGAAAAGCAAGATGCTATAAGCCCAAGGGCTTCAACAGCAAAAAATAGCCCAGTGAGGAAAGGAAATTAGGAAATAATCGATCGGAAAAATAATGAACAATTAAAATAAGATTATGGCCTTTAGTTTCATTATATTCTATGCCTGTTGACTTTTAAAGGAAATAATAATTCAAAATTCGTGTTTTATAATGATAGATACAATTAGTTTTCTGTAAGTTATTTGTATTTATTCTTTCTGTCTATTGAAGTATAATAATATGGATAATAAAGGTTAACGTCATTTTAATACAGGACTTGCAATATATTCTCCAGACAGGAATAGATAATTCGATGTAATAAAAGACGAGTTGTTTCCTCTGATGAATAAAACTTTGTTTTATCAGTGAAACACACTATTCACGTTTATTTAAAAGTTGGACATTAAATTGATTGCTGCATTATTTTAAAGACAAACCCTCCATATCTTCATATTGTTACGGGACCTTTATGCTTCCATATGTGCTGTATTCCTATTTTTTTTTTTTTTTTTTTTGGTTTCTTGATGAATTAGAAATCAAAATATTTGTATTTATTATGATATTTAGTAAAGAATGTAGAAGAAAAAAGTGTGAAAATTCTATTTAAAAGCATTGTTCTACATAATATACGATAATACGTGACTATCTGCGAAAAGATTTTTATTGAATTGTATGGTAAGAACAAACATTGAAACACACTATCCAAAAGTTCAGTTACAAAAAAAAAAAAAAAAAAATAATAATAATAATAATAATAATAATAATAATAATAATACTATGCACAAATGTAGTAATTTCACTGTAATTACTGTCCGTGTCTGGGATTGGCATCTAGTCAAAACATTGCCTGAAACGAGATTTGCAATTGAATACTATTTGCACCAACGAAAAACAGTGTTTAATAAATTTCTTGGTGAATTAATGAGAAAAGCTGAAACGATGTGAAAGGATCAAGGATCATTTTAAAATGATTTTAATTGACTGTAAAAGCTACTGTGTGGAAATTGTGATTCCGTGTGGTATATGTGCAAGTAATTATATGTTGACTAGTAAAGTATTCGTACTGATGTAAATAATCAGAAAATTCTCAATTCTTGTATTATTAAAGTGTTGAATTGAGAGAGAAATAGTCTCAGTGCCTTTACCATTCAGCGACTAATGAGAATGATATTTTGTTGTTTACTAGGTTAAGAAGGAGACGAAATAAATATTGAATATGGCTCATTTTCGTTATTAATACATCATTTCACGACTGTGAACCCAGAGGTAGTTGTTACTTGTTAGATAAGGCAAATGAAAGGATTATCAATTTATATTAGGGGAAATGTTTTCCATGAACTTTGGAGTTATCTATGATAGGTAATAATTTTATTTAATAATAATTTATTTATGTTTATTAAATTTTGACAAAAAAAGAATAAGTGAAGAGAATCAATGTGTTCTGTCGGGATTTTATCAGTAAGAAATGGCAAAATAAAGAAATTTATTTCTAAATAATTACTTAAAATGTCATAGTATATACAAAATGGTGTTATATAGCCTACCTTAAAGTGTTTGAATCTGAAAAAGAATTAAATTGAATATTAAAAATGGTTCTTATTTGCTCCGTAAAAACCCTGTTCTCGCCAGTTTGCTGAAACTGTCTTCAGATATTTCTATCCAAGCCTTTTTAAAAGGCATTTTCCTTGCCATCGGGATATTTTTAAATTTGAGATTGTTAGCTGTTTTTTTTTTCGAGCATATGAGATTAAGAGAAAATTCCTTTTATATCCATGTTTTACTGATGAATATTGTTTTTTTCAAGCAATATGAGATTAAGAGAAAATTCATTTTTTAATAATGTTCTACTGTTGATTACTGAGGAGAATAGGGGCTATCATTAGTTTTTGATGCATCTAACTTCCGGGACCGAATTTTAGGAAGGTACATTTCTCAGCTATTAATTAGGTAAAAGATGGGAATTTTTTTTTTTTTTTTTTTTTTTTTTTGTAGTGGTGTGTATAGGGTATGTTCATAGTTTATAATGGTTGTTCTGCCTTTTTAATGAGACCTTCGTTCATGAAGACGTTATCAGAGCATCAAGATTCCTCCTTAGGAAGCGTTTACGTTAATAAGATATGTGTAGGAAAGAAGGGTAAGAATAACAATGTTATGATTTCATAATTTATTTCAATACAAACATCTGAGTGTAACGTTGTTCTTAATGCAATTCGTAATAGTGAGACTTTTATTATATTATCATGGTTTCCAGAAGTACGTGTCGTATTCAACTTTTATTTTTCCCCTCATTTTGTTTTCATTTTTTTTTTCATTCGAGGTTAATTATCTTAAACGCAAGTGGAAAATTATATTTTAAATCTTCAGATATTTATCACCATAGTCTAAATTCCGAAAGAGATTTTTTGTTAAAATGTTATACTGCGTGAGGTAAAGTAATGATCTCGATTATTCTTATATATGGTTAATTGATTAATTTGAAGTTTCTGGCATCCTGACATCTAAGCTTTTATGTTTATGGGTTTTTAATGTCTGGGGAATATCTATAGATAAAAGTTGTCTTAAATTGTGTTTTATTTTTCTTTGTTTACTAACAATCACACTACATTTAGTTAATGAAATTCAAGATTTGGCTGTCAATTTTGTTAAGGTTATATTCGAAAAATTCACTGAAAAATGTTGGAATCTTGATGAAACATTTTGATGTCGTTGACAAGCCATCATTACGGATGTTGCTGAAAACTAATAACACTTGTAAATCTTTACAATTAATCATCATTAAGATAATATATGTCACATGGGGTAATATTGATTAATATGTTATTTTAACGTAATGGAACTGATATCTGCAAAGGCACACTGTTGAATTGCTGTTACATTTATTTAATTAATCATCATTAAGATAATATAAGTCACATGGGGTAATATTGATTAATAGGTTATTTTAACGTAATGGAACTGATATCTGCAAAGGCACACTGTTCAATTCTTGTTACATTTATTTTTGATGGAATTAAAAAAAAAAGCCCCTTGAGGATTTACGGGCTGCCCATGGCAAGAGCCCGTGTCTTACACAAGGTAAGGCAATCTTACAGACAGACAGGCCCTTGAGGATACTCAGTGGCATTGCAGGTTGCCCGTGCGAGCAGTACGTCAACAATCAACCTGTTGTCGAACCTGGTCGCTGGCTTGGTGTGCATCCTTCCTCCTTTCAGAACCCAAGCGTCGTTTCTCAAACCCTCCCCTCATTATGAAAACCGTTTCTCATTTCTCATGCTCCTCCTCTCCTCCACAAGCTCCTCCCTTGAAAATTTCCAACCCCTCTTGTACACCACGCCCCCCTATTTTGACCCTCCCACTATGAACAACCCCCCATTGCATAATGGAAAATTGACTGGGAAGGAAACTAATGTATATGGGAAAAATCGACCAGGGCGAGAATATTTGCAATGGCATTTTATATCAGCTTGTTATAGTGTTTATCTATTTATCTTACTATATATCCACCTTGAAAATTTCAAATTATAGACTACTTTACTTTGCATGCCGCAAACCTTAAGGTATACATTGCATGTTTGGTACTGTTTACATGTCATGTAGTCTTGCGTGTTATTAACCAAACTTGTTTATAAATCTTCAGCTTTCAATCTGGAAGTATAAACTTTTAGTGTGTTTTTGTTTTTTACCAGTGATATTTCCATAATTATTGTCCAGGGTTTTATTTACATGGGTTTAAGTGGTTTCCATATTTTTATAGCTTTATGTGAATAGAACCAAGTTTATAGCCTTTATAATGTTGTTTAATAGTGTCAGTGATTTCTTAACTGAGCTTTATAATAAATGTTTTTGATAAACCGCTGCTTGCTTCAAGGCTTTCACGACAGAAAGGTAATAATTAGTAGTAGTTTATTTCTTCAGTGTGTGTGAATGATGTAATTTCAGAAATTTCCATAAACAATTTTCACTAAAATTCTTTATAAGCCAGTAATTTTATCAGGAAATCCATAGGAGTTCTTTACTGAAGAAATTTCTCCAAACTGAATCTTGCAGCATTTATATAAAAAATATCCCTATAATTGTAAAGAAATTTTAAACAAACAGAAGAGAAGGTAATTGCAGGTTGGAAGAGCTTTGCTATTATTTGTTTTGGATAGCAGGAAGCTACAGATGCCGGAAGTTTCGTTGGCAGACCTGCACTTATCATTAGCAGCCATAAAACAGGCCGAGGGCCAGGAAGTCGCTAATGAGTATGTATTTACTTTTGGCCTCCTCGTGATAGAAACTCGGAGAAAAAATTGGCAGAACGACCAAAAGCTCATTTACTTAAGTTAATTATGTCTTTCTATTCTACTTGGATGACACGACTTGCAGGTAGTGTGTATTTAGTCAATAGTACCAAAGGCTTCTCCAATTCTTCTCCTCAGTGTATGCCTGTTTTTCTCCCGTTTTCCTCTCATATTTTCAACTTTCTTTCTCCTGTTCCTCGACCACCTCCTCCAGTAGTGGAGGGAAAGGGGGTGTGGGGGTAGAGTCCCAGCAGTTAGAGCAGACACTCGGTCATAAGAGCTCGCCGCCAACGCTCAAAGTGCCGTAAACTAACCTCTTACTGCCACTAAATCACCTACTAACCAATTGTAATTCCCCTTTTCAAGACTGTGTGATCATAAACAATTGATAAGTCCTTAACTTGCCAGCATCTTTTGCTCTCGTTTTACGGTACTTGGACGCTTTATATTTCCCACTTCGTTTCTGCAGGCTAATTATTTTATATCCTTCTCGTTTAATGTCTTATGGTTAGGAATTGATAGGGCCAGGAAGTGGTGGTTTATATCCTTGGCTCCCATTTTATCGGGAAAGCTGTAACCCATCAATTATGCATATGGAAGGATCTCGTGACTAAGATTAATTGCTTGCCTTATTGCTGTCGTGTGAAGGAATTCAAGATTGGTCGTTAGGTTTTAAATGTTATGTAAGTTTTAATAAAGGACCAAAATCTTATCATATCCTGAACAAAAACTTCAGAGATTTATTTTCGGTTTGGTCACCGACCTCAAAATTCCGTCCCTTTTAAAGGGACCAGTCAAAAAAGTTCATGGTCTCAACTCTTGTTGCCAACATAACAATACACCTGTTTTTTACGATCTGCCTTCTTTGTTGTTTAGGTGTCCTCCTCGTAAACACGGAAGCTATGTAAATAGCAAGTTAACGACTCATTAATGAGACATTAACCAGTCATGCCAATTTTCCATCGCTGGTGACTACCCCTATCAGCTTCCAGTGATATATGGCCCGAGTGCCTTAATTGTCGAATTGCTAGTTAGTGGGTAAGAGGCAGTCTTGGCAGATGTATCACAAATCTGCGTACAGATTCCCGTCTTTTGTCACATTTACGCTTGCACGGCTTCCCATGTTCTATAAACGGGTGGTAGCCAGGTGCAATAAAACGTTTACGAGGCCGGTTATGTATCGTAAAACGGTCGTTACTTAGGTTACTGCCCTCTTACGTCACTTTGTTACCCATTTCGTCATAACCTCCAAAAGTGACGTCACACGGACACATGATGTCACTGTCGTTGCATAATGGCATTGTCACGTGGTTTGGGTCGTTAACTTGAGACACCTGTTTTGTGAATGTGTCGGTCCGTTTTCTTTGCACTTAGTGGAAGATTGGGGGGAGGGGGGCGGCAGGAGATGTTAGGGGGTAGCATAGGTCTGGCTCGCGCCGGCGATGACATTAAAGTTTTATGTTTGGACTCCCTCG
>NC_090745.1:93693082-93695822 GCF_036898095.1 Palaemon carinicauda
TTTAGATATATACAGTAGGTTTATGCGTATGTGTTTATATGTATAATATTTGAATATATATATATATATATATATGCATATATATACATATATATATATTTGTTTATATGTATATATATATATATATATATATAGAGAGAGAGAGAGAGAGAGAGAGAGAGAGAGAGAGAGAGGTAATATATTTCATATCTAATCTAATTCATAAGCACTGGTCCGTTAAGTCACTCTTTAGGAAAATAGATACAGATAACAGTTTCCATCTTGATACGAATTTGTTTTCACCTTTTCAGCTTCATTTTTCTTGGACTATATTTATGATAAAGACACAATATTATTCATCTGCATTGCGCTTTTATCTGGAAGTGTTAAGAATTCGACTAGCCAAGTGCTTAATGGCATTAATAGCTCCTAATTTGTGTATTTTTTTCTTTTATGATATAAAGATAATTTCATCCAAATATTATGCATTGTAGGCAATTAGTACTTTCTCTCCCTCGGTCTCTTTTATTCCCTGGGTGTTTAATCCTTCGTTTTATCAGCTCTAGACGCCAAGGAACACAGGATTCATTTAATAGCATCAAACGACATTACAATGTCAAGAACAATGAACTCGGCAAACACAATGATTTCCTCTTTACGATCGTGCGATAGTCGCCGGAGTATTTTTTGGGAAGTAATGGCGCCGATTGTAGTAGTTTTAATGATCTTCACAAGATGAAACGAAGGTTTGCACACGCGCCGCCACACTTAAAAGTGTCAAGATTTTTTTTTTCCACTTCTCAGCCTTCCTTCCCCTCTCCCCCTACCCCTACCCCTCCACTCCCTACCCCCTCTCCCTCCCCCTCCGTATCGAAAAAGGATCTTCATTAACCGGCAATAAAGCATTTTTATGTTCTGTAAATGTCGCACAGATATGCAACCGAGAACAGGCCCCAGAGGCCGAATTATGTTCACGATTGTCGAGAATGAGTAGTTTCGACCCATTTTATTGCCCCGCTATGATTAAGTGTCACTGACGTTATCTCGTCATGAAAACATTTACCCATTCGACACGCGCGTGCTAGTGTACAAACGTGATTATGTACACATGCTCACATTTTTACTGTTCGAGATTTTTTTCGGGCTTTACAATTCTGTATATAATATTTTGGCAATTACTGAATTTGGTTAGTATTTTTGAAAATCTAATTTAAATTAGTAACTGGCTTTTTTATAAATTTCTCTCTCTCTCTCTCTCTCTCTCTCTCTCTCCTCTCTCTCTCTCTCTCTCTGAATGTAAACCCAAATTCTGCTTCTCTATATATTTTTTTGGAAATCAACTTAAACATTTCTGTGAGTTTGAGTGAATTTACGATATGATAATTTAATCTTCCATTAAATTTGCAATTACTTGAATCATGTTTACTTTACTTGTTATTCTACAAGAAAGCGTAGTAACTGATAAGTTACTTTGTTCGGTCATTATTAATGAAAATTATAATGGCTTTTAAATGACTAGAAAATTATTATTATTATTATTATTATTATTATTATTATTATTATTATTATTATTATTATTATTTGTTGCAAACATATGGCATCCTGTGATTAGACTTGGCGACTATAATCTTCATAAAAGTATCCAGATGTAAACGTCATTCTGTTGTTATAATGTTATTAATTACATTTATTTGCATTTTGGATGGTAATATATTTACGTATAATAATAGTATCGTTTCACTGCCTTATCTATATTTTCATAGGTTAATAGTACTGCATTTAGGGTATTTTTATAGACTTTAATATTAACGATAAGAAAATACCTGTCTCGTACTCGAATGCTTTCAAATCTAAATGTATTATTAAGAATATTCTTTATATATTCACTGATTCATATATCTTTCTTGCTTGTAGATTTTCTTCCTACTTTCTTGGGCCATTTCGTCTGAACGATGAGTCATAGAAGATTTTTATTTAATTTCTTGTTTTCATGACAAATTCGAACATTGTAAAGATTTAATGAATGAGGTAATAACTCTTTATTTAGAAATGCAGTTTTAGGTATATATATATATATATATATATGTATATATATATATACATATACATATACATATACACACACACACACATATATATATATATATATATATACTGTATGTATATATATATATATATATATATTAATGCCGTGTAAAGCGTACGCATATAAATGCCTGGGGAGTTCCTTAAATCAGATCGTTTTATTAAGCCCTGAGATGAAATGTTTGTGCATTAAGAATTTGTAGTAGGGCCGCGGAATGCCATACGTTGGCTTAGTTGTTTGATGACTCCTAAAGATCTGAAGCTGTGTGTCTGTGTGTGTGCATATCCAGATGTCCTCATTAGTGCATGATGATTGCTTTGGGCAATGGGTTATGGCTGGATGTGAACAGAAGGGCAGCCTGAGCCGCACGCACCTTGGGCTGACGTTAAAAGACTATTATAAGGATTGAAGAGTCTTCACCATCTTGGCACTCTCTCGTCTACCCTCGACAGATATATGACCTCTGAGAGTGCCAGACGCCAGATTCTCGAAGAGGCCACTTAAATGGATGCTTAAGTGCGCATTGGTGGCTTTTATTGCTCCTCAGTGTGTGTTTGTGAACACTGAATTTGAGTGTAAGTTTGTGAACATTTGGGTTGTATACACCTTAGCTGTGTTTGTGTTTTGTGGTTGAGTATGTGTGTGTTTTGGAGTTTTATGGAGGACCTGTTCATT
>NC_090745.1:93696322-93698822 GCF_036898095.1 Palaemon carinicauda
ATTACAGTTGTAACTATTTTTCATATGTTTTTTTGGCAGTTTTCATAATATATGCACATTTTTAATTTTTATTCATTTATCTACCATTATTATTCATAATATTGGCAGTAACAAAAGTGGTAACATTAATGATGATTATTTTGATAATAATGATTACGAATGAAATAACTATTGTTCTTAATACCATTATAATTATTATCATCATTATCATCCTAGTAGTGATATTTGTTTAGATATGTTCCTGAGGTATATTTTCCATTGTAAATTAAAATCATTTAGTAAAATTCTTAGAATATGTGAAATAAAAAAAAACTTATTATGCAAAGCTTAAAAGTGTCTATATGAAGATAATATGAATTACTGCATATAAAATATGTAAGTCGAAATTATTGAGCTTCCTCGAATTTCTTCAATAAATTTAACGGCTGAGATGGATGAAGCAACATAAAAACGGTCTTAAATAACCTTGCTAAAATTTGTATTTACTTAAGAGTATGTGAAATAAAAACTTATTATGCAAAGCTTGGAAGTATCTATATGAACATTATAGGAGTTAATGCATATAAAATATATAATTCAAATTTATTGAGCTTCCTCGAATTTCTCCAAATGATTTAACGACTGAGATGGATGAAACAACATAAAATTTGTATTTAATCTTTTTTGTTTTAATAAAAAAAAAAAGAAAAATAAGAAACAGCGGTGAATACAGAGCTAGTCAACGTTTGGTATGTTGCTGGAATTTATCCCTGTCGGTTGCAGCAGCATCAGTTTGTCGGATTAAAATGAGAAGAATTTCCGACCGAATATTTATCGGCGAGAACTCTCAGCCCTTCGGTGAACTTTTATTTTTACGTATTATTATTATTATTATTATTATTATTATTATTATTATTATTATTATTATTATTATTATTATTATTATCATTTACTACTACTATTATTATTATTATTATTATTATTATTATTATTATTATTATTATTATTATTGTTGCTGTTGTTGTTGTTGTTGTTATTATCATCATATTATTATTAAAATTATTATTGTTATTATTATTAGTATTATCATTATCGTTATCGTGTTTTTATTATTATTATTATTATCATCATCATTATTATTATTATTATTATTATTATTATTATTATTATTATTATTATCATTTATTATTATTATCATTTATTATTATTATTATCTTTTTTTTCCTAAGCTACAACCCTAGTTTGAAAAGGATGCTATAAGCTCAGGGGCTCTTAACAGAAAGGATTGTTTAATATTTTCTTTTTAATTTTAGAACCTGGATAACCGTTTTTCTCGCTTCTGTTATCGTTTATAAAATGTTAGAGATTTTCTGGAAATTCAAATGAAAGTTTTTAATGATATTTTAAACTAATGTTTATATTTCCTTTGGTATTAAGTTGAAATTTGAAGTATTACAAATTCAAATGAAAATAAATATATTTTGAGTTTATTATTCTTTAGATTTTATACTGGTCAGAAATATTCATTGCCGCTACAACGTTAATTTTCAACAAGGGCTAGGTCCGAGAATTTTAATATATAAAGTATATATATATATATATATATATATATATATATATATATATATATATATATATATATATATGTATATATATGTATATATATGTATATATATATATATATATATATATATATATATATATATATATATATATATATATGTACAGTATATATATATATATATATATATATATATATATATATATATATATATATATATATATATATATATATATATGTATATATATATAAACCTGCAAACATACTTATACACATACGCATATTCTGCTATTAATTAAATTCAAAATTTTAACTATTAGTTTAAACTTAATTAGATTAGTATGGATAATTATTACATAAAAATTTCAGTGTCAAAATATTTGGACATTTTTAGCGTAATATCGATTTGAAATTCTCCCCATATTGTATCATAGTTTATCATGTTTAAAGATATGGTTCTGTATATATAATTTTTTTCAAATCCGTATATTTAAGGATTTTGATTCATAATCAATATTTACATTTTAAACTTTCGTTTTACTTTATTTGTCTTTGACATTGTTGTGGGAAGCGGTTGATCGCTATTACTTTGTACATTAATTTATAAGTGTTCATTTTTTCAAGCTATAGAATCCATGTTTGAACTTCAGGTCTTCAAGTTGATTCAAATGAATAAGATAATTTGATCGAAAAGTATTAAGGATATTAGCAATGATAACAGTAGTGATATTAATTGATAATAATAATAATAATAATAATAATAATAATAATAATAATAATAATAATAATAATAATAATAATAATAATAATAAAATCAATCAGAATATCAATGTAGGAATACATGAATCTCAGATATCCTCGGGAAAATAGAGAGTTGTGCATAACACAAACCAATAAATGACAAATGAGATCGCTAATAAGAGAGATACGTTGTTGACTTTTTTTTTTTTCCCTGACGAT
>NC_090745.1:93703822-93708822 GCF_036898095.1 Palaemon carinicauda
TCGGAAGTCTACTTATTTTTCTTCACGCTGCCAGCCAGAGCTAAGATCTCTTTTCTTTTTGAAGTCAAACAACCAAACTTCGTTGTATGAGTGTGTGTTTTGACTTTGAAAATATGTATCAACGTATAAATGCTTATGGGTCTCTCTCTCTCTCTCTCTCTCTCTCTCTCTCTCTCTCTCTCTCTCTCTCTCTCTCTCCGGACGCATCTAGTTTTAGTTATTTGAAATCTGTCTTACTCCTGAGCTCATTTTTCATCAACAACTCCTTGAAATGAGAAATATATCCTTCAAAATAGAATTTTTTGTTTTCGTCGGATCAATATTATCATGATCAAGTTGGTTTTTCTTCTGCTACATAGTCAACTCATTTCAAGGAACCATATTGGCGACGCCTAGACACTCTATGCATTTTTTATGACCGTTTGCAGATGGAGAAATTGCGCAGAGAGCATGTTAGATACGCTTAGGAACAGGGGATTACAGTAGTGCCTTGGAACACATGGTCAGGAACCATTTTGTTACTGAACACAAAATGTCGGAGGGGTGATAACTTAGCATACCATGTCATTAGTAGAGGCCCTCATCCCTTTGGCCTCGCTGTAGGAGGAGGAGGAGGAGGTAGAGAAGGTTAAACTCGTGGGTCTTCCTCTCTCTCTCTCTCTATCTCTGTTCCTGCTCCTGCTCCTGTGACGTGGTGGCGAAATTCCATTTATCTTATTTCCATTTTCCATTTATCGCATATATCACGTTTTAACTATGCCGCCATTACTGGCCCGTCATAAATAGAAATAAAACTCAAGGCGAAAGACTCCCATTGTACATTATTCAGGCCACTCCTGGGATACCCTATCCTACTGCTCCCTCGCTCAGTCGGTATCTCTCTCTCTCTCTCTCTCTCTCTCTCTCTCTCTCTCTCTCTCTCTCTCTCTCTCTCTCTCTCTCCTGCAGCTTTCCAGCCGAGTGAGTCGCTGGAAGTATCTGGCATCAAGTCTGACAGTTGGCAAAATACGATTGCCCCGGCTGGAACGAGCGAGTCGGTAACAGGCTGAATAACTTAGAGAGGAGAGGAAGAGGATGAGAGTGAGAAGGACGAGAAAGAGGAATAGGAGGGGAAGGAGGGAGGAAGGGATGGGGGAGGCCCAAGAATACCATTATTTCCAGGGGAGAATTTGCACTTGAAAGCACCTCTATTTTCTCTCCTTATCTTACTCACGGATTGATGCCTTGTGAAAGAAAGAGGGATTGTGCTACGCATCCCCACCTCCCTTGGGGGAATGGGGAAAATGATTCTCCCCCTTTCTAACTCTTATAGTGGCCTAAAGGTCTGTAATCACTCGATACGGGATGGGGAATGGAGGCAGTTTTCAATGCATCTTTATTGGTAGTTGGATTGAGTGACTCCCTGTTGTTATCGTCGAATGGCGATTGATTCCTCGTGGAGAGGATTTCCGAGTTGAATATGGTAGGCCTCCTTTGTGAGGTGGACGAGCTCAAGTCTAGTGTTTTATCTCGGCCTTTTCCAAGTAGGCTCTAATAAGTGTTTGTAAGAGAGCATTTAGGACGGCCATAACCATTTTAACCTCATGTTGCCTCTCACCTGTGGGCTAATAAACATAATGAAGGATGGTAATGAGAAGGGAAATTTGCAATGGCAGCGCTGTTCATGTTTAAACTGAAGATGCTTTGAATCCGCAACAGCTGGATGGAAAAACCACGAACAGTTGCCAGGCAGCTGTGGTTAAAAGGGTTTAAGTGGCCATATGCTTCAGTCACTATGCGGTTTGGAAATCGAAGTTTTACTGCATGTTTCTTAATTATTTGATAGGCCATCAGATGGTTCGGGTTTAATACAAGAAGAATCAATTTTGAGTTCGAAGATGTGGGTTACGTTTTAGAAATCTTTTAATGTTAATATTCTATGCATATATATATATATATATATATATATATATATATATATATATATATATATATATATATATATATATATATGTATATATATGTGTGTGTATGTATGTATGTATGTATATATATATATATTATACATATATATATATATATATATATATATATATATATATATATATATATATATATATATATATATATATATATATATATATGCAGGACAAACGCCTCGGACAGCATATCTGAGCATGGTCTTTCTATACTAGTCTATACGCTCAAATTTTCTTAGTTCGTCAATCCATCGTCTTCTCATCTTTCCCATGCTTCTTTTGCAATCTGTAGTGACCCATTCTGTCATTTTTATGGCCATCTATTATCTGTCATTGTCATTTTATGTCCTGACTTGTCCATTTCTATTTCATACATTTTGTTAGAATATCCTATACTTTAGTTTGCTCTCATATTCATATTCCTATTTTTATATGTATTAGTGTTATTCCCATAAGCTCTGTAGGTTGTAACTAGCTTATGTTTTAAGGCTTTAGTAAGGCTCGATGTTTCTGATGCACAAGTTAATACTGGTGGGACCATCTGATTAAATACTTTCCTTTTTAGAGAAAGTGGCATTTTACGTTTTATAATCTCAGTTTGTTTACCAAAAGCTCTCCATCCCATACTTATCCTTCTTTTGATTATGTCTCATATTCTTGGGAAACATTTACTGTCTGTCGTAACTACTCATATTCGTTAACAATATGTAGAGGTTCGTTCATAACCCTTATTTGTTGTCTCTCTGCATTTTCATTTATCATCATCTCAGTCCCTAATTTCTCTAGTAAAATCTTCTACCATCTTTTGCAATTCATCCCGTGATATACTAAACATAACTAGGTCATCTGTAAATCTTAAGCTTTTAAGGTATTCCCCCATTAAAGTTAATTCCTACATTTTCTCAATCTAATTTCATAAAAACTTCTTTTAGGCTTGCTGTGAATAATTTAGGAGCGATGGGATCTCCCTGTCCTAACTCCTTTCATTATCGGAATTTTCTCATTGGTTTACAACTCGCCTCTCAAAGCAAGAGATGTGAGTTCAATCCCACGTCAAAGACTTCCAAGACCATTTTCCTGAAAGATTCTTTGGATTGCATCCAAAATTGCAAAGGCCATGCCCACTATGGAGAAAGACTTGTTGAAAACCGGTAGGCTAATTCCTTCCTGTGGCACCTCCTGTAAATATAAAAGACATAGCATGAATATATACTGTCTACATATAATGCAGGTATAATAAAAAGTTATATTTGAAACAAGCAAATGTGATTTTTCTTCTGCATTTTACTTGTTTGTGCTGTTTTGATATATATATATATATATATATATATATATATATATATATATATATATATATATATATATATATATATATATTTATATATATATATATATATATATATATATATATATATATATATATATATATATATATATATATGCAATTGATCTCCAGTAACATGTTCAAGACAATTTTGTCTTTTAATCCGTTGTGTTACCAATGTTAACCCTAAGACCACCAAGCTCAGTATCGGCCTTTGCTAATGTTAACAGCCATTTCGTAGTCATAAAACTTCATTGTCATTAGCAGTCGTAAAATGGTATGAAGCTAGCAACTTCATCCTCAACATATTTTACAGTAGAGAAGTTGAAGAAAGTTTGAATAGGTCTGAATTTTTATTTTTTCTCTTTTTTGATATGTAAGAAAAGCTCGTGACTCATTTCTTCCCCTTAAAATATAGTATCTCATTAGTTCTTTCAGCCACCATGTAACAGCAGGCCACAGATTTGGCCATATTCTTGATAAATTAATGTAGTCTTTTTAGACATAAGACGTAGCAGTTAAACAACGTAACTTGTTATGATAACCTGTGAACCTCGCCAGGTTGCCAACATTGTGAATTGAGTAACACCCAGAAATGGTCTCTATGTTTCCCGTAATTAGGTTCTAGATTCCTCTGACATTAAGGCTCGCACACGCAACGCCATGTACATGAAGCAAAGTGCTGTAAGTTTTCGGTAATGATGATAGATAGCTCCGCACAATTGCTCGTAGAAACGGTAATGCCAAAGCATCATGCAAAACAATAATTAAGGACGGGGGTCTGGGGGCTGCATTTTCATATCCTACATGCAAAATATTGTACACAGTTACTTTCACATGTCAACATACGCGTGCATACACACACGCACACACTCACTCACTCACATACTCACATATTTACTACATATGTGCTTGTATGTATAAATATATACACACATACATTTATATATATATATATATATATATATATATATATATATATATATATATATTATATATATATATATATATATATATATATATAATATATATATATATATATATATATATATATATATATATATATATATATATATATATATATATATATATATATATACACACACACACACTTTATGTATATATGCGTAAAACTGATGCTGTGATGCAAATAAACGACAGGGGAAATAAAAATATAGAATGAATTATGGCAATTCTCGTCTTATTTAAAAGCTCAAAATAAAGACCACTGGCAATATCTAACCGAGGCCCTTTGTGTCAATAGGCTTAGGAGGAGAGGATGGTGAGTGTCAAGAAGTTAAGATTATAGTCTTAAAATAATGAAAACGAGTTTTTGGAAAGGTATGGCTGCTGAAAAATGTCGATAATGGGCTTCAGGGAAAGAGGAGGTTAGGAGTTATATACTGTTTTCGAAGTAAACAATATACTGTGCAGTAATAGAATGTAGAATTCATCGGAGAGAAAGGAATATTAATCTGTGAGTGATTTAGGCAAACAAGTTTGACAACAAAAAAATTTCCTATTTTGACGAATGGTGTTACAAATATTTTAGGAGTAAAAAATATCAAAGGAAAATGAGCAACTGGGAAATTATGACAGGGTCCCTTGGTTTCTACGAGTGATTTTAGGTATAGATATACAATAAAGTATAATAGAAGAAATGTAATGATATAAGAAAAGTTCAGTGTAACAAAGATAGTTAAAGATATTTTCCACCA
>NC_090745.1:93713822-93758822 GCF_036898095.1 Palaemon carinicauda
TTTGCAACGGCCGCCCAAATTGCATAAATGTTGTCTGAATAATGCATACACGAACACCATGGGATGGGGGACTAGTAATGGAGTGGAGAGGCCCATGGAGGTCGTGGGTTGAAGAAGAGAGAGAGAGAGAGAGAGAGAGAGAGAGAGAGAGAGAGAGAGAGAGAGAGAGAGAGAGAGAGAGAGAGAGAGAGAGAGAGAGAGAGAGAGAGGAGGGGGACGAAGGGGGTTCGGGGTTTGGTCTAAGAAGGGGAAAGAGGTGGTGGCGGATGGTTGTAGGGCGTATATGAACCATGCCCGTCTCTAATATACGGCCTTTGGAGCTGTCAGGGCCTTCCAACCCCTCTCACGACCTTTACTTTTCCAGGCGGTTCAGATCTTGTCTCTATGCCCTCTATATTAATTCCTTCCTTTTGAATCTGGCTGCTGGACAGGGCTGTTATTATTGCCAGAAATAGCCTCGTCTTCTGCCGCTTGATAATGCAACGATGCGATGATCGTTGGAACGCAAAAAAATATAATTTTGGATATTTTCGTCGTTTACGAATTTATAATTTTTCAGTCCTCAATGTTTTAATCTAGATTAAAATTCTTTTGAAAACTTATAACCTCGCGAGAGAGAGAGAGAGAGAGAGAGAGAGAGAGAGAGAGAGAGAGAGAGAGAGAGATTTTCCTTGTACATTTACTGCTTGAAAGGTAAGGAATTATCTCGTTGGTCGATCGAAAGATGGTATTCATTTTGTCGTCTTTACTGCTTTAAAAGGAAATACATTCGATCATTCCCTTTATTTTTTATCTTGTGGTCCTCAGATTAATTCAGCAAACTCAAGGTTTTGTCTGAATTATATGTTAAAAAAAGTAAAACATCCAAGGCCTAAAACTTAAGTCAAGTCCCACATGAAGGATCTCAATAGCAGTAGCGAAGTAGTCGAGGTACACCACCAGCCACTGCTCTTTAGAAACCATGTCCGAACAGCAACGACTTGAAGTCCTCCTCCGTTGGAGATAAACTCGGCTATAATCCGTTGCCAAGTAACTTTCAGGAGGTCCTCAAATGTTCATCCGAGCTCCCTATCAAACCCCCAGCCTCCTGTTCAAAGTTTCTTCTCAGTGCAAACGCTCGTAACACGAGCTCTTCTGCTGCGAAGTATACTCTTCAAAAGCCCTTCAACCAAGCTATCTTAGAGTGCTGCTGTAAATGGTGGCTCTTCTATGTAAGGCGAAGCTCGCTCCGTTTAACCGAGAGAAGAAAAATAACAATCGATTTTAGCCTTTCTATTAATAAAGAAAAAAGAAATATTTTTCTTATGTGAGAGATCAACGAACAGGAATGTCATCAGCCCGACGTATTCCCTTTCTCACAAGATATGATAGTTTTTCTTTTTCCACCTTTAATCCCAGAAGACGTTTCATCTCCATCCATCCAATGTTCCATGGCATGTGGTGGAAGGCTATTTTCGCCAACATCCCGACGGACTCTATATCCTAGTCAATATAGCTACTGATGGTGTCGTCTGCTCAGTATTGGCAGCGAAGGAGGTCTCTATTACTGTAGCTGGTATCGCCATGTAACAGGGAGCGTCTGAAGCACTTGCAATGTTTCATAAACCTTTAGTAGGCATCTAGAGACTGTTCTTATTATTGTGAGAGATCCTCCCTCCCTCATTCGCCGAAGAAATGATGCTCCTCACAATGCTTGGTCTGGTAATATTTCACACGTTTGTACGAACACATTTGTTTATATGCATTTATTATGTGTATGAGTGTATATATATATATATATATATATATATATATATATATATATATATATATATATATATATATATATATGTATATATATATATATATATGTATATATATATATATATATATATATGTATATATATATATATATATATATATATAAGTATATATATATATATATATATATATATATATATATATATATATATATATATACATATATTTGTGTATTTTCCTATATATTTTAGTAAGAAGTGTTCCTCCTGGATTCAGCAGTTTATTCGTTTTTCTCAGGACTCTTTCAATATTAAATGTACCAGCTTCATTTTTTATTGAAAATAGATATTCCTATGGAATACTTAAGGTATTGTATCAAAAGCCTGAGATTAAATAAAGAAAGATATAAAATGACATTAAACGAAATACCAAAGAAAAATATGCGTAAGTAGATGGAGGTAAATCAGTAATTACAGTTTGCAGAAATAAAAGAAGTAAATCGGAAGCTGAAGGAAACATAAACAGTTTCGAGGAAGTGTATGAAACGTTTTCTTAATAGACGTCTTCAAAATATATTTGTTAACACTTTCATTTTCTATCTGAAATAAAAGCTTCAATGCTTTTTATATTCAGCCATAGGTCATCTTATTAAAATTTTTAGAATGTACACCTGTATCCCAACTAGCTGCAAAATAATATATCAGTAAAACTAATAAAAAAAAGAACATGTGCATTATATCAAAACATGTTGCAGGTATGCATAAATACATGTATAAAATTAGACAAATTACATTACTTAACTTTTTATGATAATGCTTCAGTTTTTTGGCAATCGAATATAGCAATGAGTTCAAGAAAACAGACATTTTGTTTTATTACTTATATATCGGGTCGTCAAACTCGAAATTGTCGTTAATAATCGGCAAAGAAGAAATTTAGGAAAAAAAATATTCCTTTTTATAAATGGACTTCAATAAAAAAAAAATGACGAAGATCCAACGTTTATTAGTATGGGGGTTGTGTATGAATCGTAATAGTTTAGTTGTTTTAAAACGAGGGTAAATAGGTAAGAAGCGAAATTATTAGACTTCTAAAAGTTTTTGCTACTCGGGATACAGTATTTGTTTTAGCACAGAACAGAATGAAATTGAATTTTTATCAAGTTATTGTTATTTCATCCTTATAGAAATAAAAGAATATTAGAATAATTAAAATCTAGTTTTAATCTTCTCTAAGCCTCGGTTCGTTTCTGAACGAGATCAAAAAGAGGAATATATATTAATGCTGTGTAATTGTTTATCTGAATTTTTGAAGATTTCTATTATTAAAAAAAAAAAGTTTTCATGATTTATTCGCAATTCATGAGAGAGGAAATATTTTTATAAGTAATTAAGTTATATCTTATATATGTTTTTCTTAGTCAAGATAATCATGGAAAAAAGGGGAGCTTCATAATTCCTAATATTTTTTTTTTCACTTTCCATAATACTGTATAAAGAAAACACCTATTTCACTCATTTGCTGTATATGTTAACCCTTATTATCTCACAAAATTTATATTTGAAATAAATTGAAGAAATACGCAATAAGTAAAAACCCGGCAGTTAGATAAGATATTTTCAAAGAGTAACGGAAATTGAACAAAATCCTTATGAAAATAGGAACTGAAAGAATGAGGGAATCCCTATGAAAATAGAAACTGAAAGAATGAGGGAATCCCTATGAAAATAGAAACTGAAAGAATGAGGGAATCCCTATGAAAATAGAAACTGAAAGAATGAGGGAATCCCTATGAAAATAGAAACTGAAAGAATGAGGGAATCCCTATGAAAATAGAAACTGAAAGAATGAGGGAATCCCTATGAAAATAGAAACTGAAAGAATGAGGGAATCCCTATGAAAATAGAAACTGAAAGAATGAGGGAATCCCTATGAAAATAGGAACTGAAAGAATGAGGGAATCCCTGTGGGGAGTCTTGGAGAGGAGACTCTTGGAGTATGATGGTATTCTCAATAAAGAACCTCCATGTCCAAACGAGTCTTGATCAGATGAGTCCCAGCATCCATTTCAGCTCACTGTAGGAATGCTAACAGTATGCTAAATAACCCGAGGCAACATTATTCAAGCTCTAAGTCCGACTTTAACTAGCGTACCTGTATTGTCAAGTTAATCTCTCTCACCTCCATAACAGTCACAACGTCAAGGGAAATGCAAAATCAGGAATATTTGCTACAATATACGCTACATTATTGCTATCTGAAAGAGTTGTAGTAATCAGGGAAAGTACAAGTTCTATTTAAAAGTAAGAGAAGTTATAAAGATGAATGAATGCTATTTAGAGGAAGAATTGAAAAGTACTTTTAAGATTTGTGTTTCTTTTAATGACCTAAGAGAATTCATGTGAGATTGAGGCAAAAATAGACAGCAATAAACGATGATTTTTTTTATGATTTTTCAGTAGCAGAATGAAGTAAACATGACTAGAGTAGAATAGTAATGGAAGATACTAAATTTTTTTCTTGGAGGAAGTATGGAAGGCCTATTTAACTTTAAAAATGGGTTTTGTAATGTTGTTAGTTTCATTTTGAAAAAGTAATATTTGACCATGTAGAGATATTTAATGGAAATATGGAAATGAAATATCAATAGAGAGAAGGAAAGTAGAGTCCAAGGGCGTAAGCAATATTAATTGAGGTCTTGAAAAGCGAAAAAAAGACAGTACCAAATTTTGTCATGAGGAATATGAATCAAAAACACATTATGGAGTGTTATTTTGATATAAATTATGTTTTTGCACAGATTGTAAATAATAATTGTGAAGAGAACTGGAAGGCAAGAGTTTATATGAATAATTATTAAGTAGTGATGAATTAAATAGGCCTCATAATCTTGAGATATAACATTATGAGTTTCCCAGGTGTGTATATAATTTCTCGTTATCCTTATAAGAATTGACCAAAAAAAAAAAAATCTTCATAAAAATACTAAAACTTCTATTGGTTGGTAATCATTTTTGAAGTGATGTGCTAAGGGTCAGGGACTAATTAGTGTTTGAACTTAGTGTGTCCAACAGAAAAGTAATCAAAATGAACAATTTGATTAACACATTTTGATTAAAGGAAGAATATTCGAACGTCTCATCTTTTTTCCTGTGACACATTAATTGCTAGATCGGGAGAGTGTTAATATTCCTTTTTGAATTCCCCCTAATAAAAAAGAAAGTTTTAAGATTTCCCATCACACTCGGCTGCATTTGGCTTATCTTTAGCTAAAGAAGAACCATCACCCCCATCACCCCTTCCCTACCCTGTTGACCTCTCCACATCCCCTCCCTCACTCCCACCAGTAGGCAGGGTTACCAATTTCCCCTACCTAGTCAAGATAAAGACCTGCAGAGAGGAACCTTTTCCAAATAACTCTGCATACATGAATGTAAACGAAGGGATCTTATCGCTTTGAGATTTATAATACTTTATGTGTATTCGGTTTCTCTCAGAGAAAAGAACATGGCATGTTTCTTTTTAACTTGGCTCTATCTTATCCCTGGATCATATGTGGGAATTACTGTCATTTATTTCATTCTCTGATGTTCATTGGATAAATAAGAGAAAATATGAACCTTGTTCATTCCGAAAACAGACCAGGAGAGACGTCCCCCAAATATAAGTAACTACTTTCCTTCAAATAAGTTAACAGTCGATACTATTCGGTGTTCGTGTTTTATTCATATTGATGGGGAATGAAGGGACGTACGTAGCTGGCAACGCTGGTTCATTCTAGCTGCGAAGGAGGGATACCAGCAGATAATTTCCATCCAGGATCACAGATGGCGTTGATTATATGTTCTGCAAATTTAGGAGGGGGCGTGCTTGCCTCGTGGGGATTCCAAGGTGAAAGAATTATGCCCGGTTTACAATTTAAATGACAGAGAGGCCGTAGTATCATATTTTGTAGGCTCGTACGTCTGCTCTTTTTTTTCAAGGGTATAATTTCGAAATGTAATTACTGATATTGGGGGCCTTTGGTGCTGTTGGCCACCACTTTACCTTGTGAGGAAATTCAATATATTATTTTCTTCACAATTTTGTCAGTTGCCCCTTTTCGTCCCGCTGGGCTTTACTTCATTTGCGTTCGGGATGAAGCGGTTTGCTGTACTTCTTGCATTATATATGGATGCTTATTTAATATTTGTGTATCCTTACGCCCTCGCCTTCTTCGTGCATCCGTACTACATTTTTTTTTCCTTTTTTATAACAGTAGGAAATGTGCATGAGAAGGTCGTATATTCATGATGGATTATCATTAAAATGTTTTTGTTGGATGCCTTGTTTGTAATAATAGAAGCTGATCCTCCCTCTAGATTTTTTTTTATTATATATGGCTAGAACACTGAAATCATCCGTAACATAAATCTTCATACTTTTTTTTTTTCACAGAAAGTATACACTCCTCTTTCATCATCCAATCTATGACAATTTAGACTCCATACTAAGAGCACAGTTACACCAGTAAGTTACAATATTATGATGATACAACGTCTCCTTTTGCAAAGTTTTCGCACCATGCAGAACTAAGCAAAGGCTAACGCTCTTAGAGTTTAACTTGCCTCTCGCAACAGGGCTTGGTGAATGATTACAAAAGCTATGGTTGTTGAGGTCTCCAAGTATAGGAAGAGACATGGACCTCAACCTATAATATCTTTAACACGCAGGGGAAGGCGAAAATCATACCTGGGAATTACCAGATGTTCCTTTTTTCGAACTGATTGCACGGGGGCACGACTAGGGAAGGCCTAAAGACCACCTGTCCCCATCCAAAGGGTTTTCTAAAAGCAATGAAGGGGAGTGATTAGAATGTTGTACGGCCATTTTGTAGGTCACTCACCTGGAAAAAATGGCTTCTGATTACACACCAGGACCACTTGTAATTGGTAGGGGAGCTCGTACGTACGACGTTGGGCCTTAAAGTTAATGGGATATTGAGTGGGGTTCCCATACTGCTTAATTATAATGTATGGGACAGCATTTGCATGCAAGGACGTATGGGTAAGGGGGGTTGGTTCGTGTGTAGGGCCCGTTCTTGGGTTTCTCTTGAATTCTTGTGGCACTCGACGTCCTGGTTTAAGATATGGGTAATTGTAAGGTTAGGCCGGATTTGGGACTGGAAGTCTCTTTATGTATGGTGAACCGCAGTGTTAAAGCGGTTGCCCTACTTCCTTTCTTCTCATCACTTCTTGTTGCAAGTTCATTGTCGTTTCCTCTACACAATTTCCCAGTCAATTACTTTTGCTGCTATTCTTATTAATTGTGGTGTAGCATAGTCGAGTTGTAGTTCATTGCACTTTCACCACTCTCTCTCTCTCTCTCTCTCTCTCTCTCTCTCTCTCTCTCTCTCTCTCTCTCCTATAGGTTGTGTTAGGTAATGCTTGAATCACGTTTCCTGCAGCCCACTATTCTACCTAGTTGTAGATGGATATTACCAGTCTCTGCTGGGATCAAGAAACATGAATTGATGGTAACTTCGTCCTTGAAGATTTGCAAGCAAACAAGAATAACCCCGTTCTTGTCAGTCACTTATATAGAGAACAGGGCGTGTGTGTATGTGTGTGTGTGTATATATATATATATATATATATATATATATATATATATATATGTATACAGTATATATATATATATATATATATATATATATATATATATATATATATAATGTATATATATGTGTGTGTGTATATATATATATATATATATATATGAGCGTGTACATATATCTCGTAAGGTTGATATGCATAATTTGTTTCCGCTCATTACCCTATCAACAAAGTTTATAAGCTAAGGATGGAGTTCTTATCCACTTTATGCTAGTTCCCTTAACTTTTTGAAATTATGAATTAATGAACTGTTATGAGCACAAACTCTTTTTGGGTTCCCATGAATAATATGCGAATAGGAAATCTTTCATATGCAAAACGCTTTTACAATCTTGAAGAAAGGTTAAAAGGGTATTGGAAAGCATTAAGGCGAAGAGGAGGATTTTATGTTTTTTTTTTCTTTTTTTATTAAGTGTAATTCCTTAAATGGAAGAAGTGCGGAAAGAGAGACTTGAGACTCTTTGACCTCCACCGGTAGACTCAATGCTCCGACTCTAGAGTTTCATTTATACTTCTCTTTACAAAGGATTAACTTTGACAGGAAGAAAGGATTCTTTTAGCGTGCTGTGCTTTTATTAACCTTACTCGTGGTGATTAGGGTCTTGATTTTTACCCATACATACATAAAGCAAAAATTATATGTAACTTTTAAAGTATCCTTATAATAATTCATTATCAACTTTGAATCGTTTGTTAGACGTCAGATACTGGAAGGAAATTAATGTTGCCAGATGAATGATTTCCAAAAGTATAGCTATCAAAGGCAGCTTTGTTTGGAATATAAGGAATACGTTCTCTCTTATTCGCTCTTGTCATTTTTTTTTCTTGATAATTCTTTTTGGAATTGCTTTTCTAAAAATATCTTTTAAGTGTGTCACGGGTCTGCCAAAAATAGACTGATTTTGAAGTAATTTTTTTTTCAGAAATAAAACTATTGGTTCTTGTTTGCTTACGTTCTTATTTTATTTTGCCGATGAACAATTTTCGGTATTAATATATATTGTTTACATTTGTTATTCTGTAATTTCTATGAATATTATAAAAATTTTACTCTTTTGATTTATACATTTCTATATCACTTTATAAGTTTATCTCCAAAATAAGCAATTTTCATTGTTGACATTGATTTTTACTTTCAGGAATAATAATAATAATAATTATTATTATTATTATTATTATTATTATTATTATTGTTATTATTATTATTATTATTATTATTATTATTATTATTATTATTATTATTATTTCCAACCCTAGTTTGAAAAGCAGAATATTACAAGCCCAAGGGCTCCTACAGAGAAAGTAGCCCAGTGAGGAAAGGAAGTAAGGGAATAGGAAATAAACTATATATAAGTAATGTATAGAAAATATAAAGTTCTTTAGGATCAGTAACAGCTTTCAAGTAAAGCATTCATATATAAACTATAAAACGAAACTTGCTCAAGCGAAAGCATTTACAAAAATCTTGAACTTCTCTCATTAAGAATCTATATGCATGTTTGTAAATCTCTGTAAAATTATATAATTTACTGTATTTTTAAATAAAAATTTTCGTTCTGGAATGGTCTTGAAAGGTTAGGGATTACTTCTTCACTTTGAATTTAAGCAGAAATATTCTTCAGAAGGCCAACTGAATTTTCTTCTGAAGTTCGTAACGATAAAACTTTTTATTATTATAAATTTTCGTCTTACTAAAAACAGTATTTGCTATGATTAGTATTCTTTTATAAAACTATGTCATTGAAGCTAGTTTACTTTCAAGAATTTTTCTACCACTAATGATGATGAAAATTTTGTGATATCTCTTTATTATTTAGAAGACGGAAATACAGTAAAGACAAGGACATTAAAATGTTTGATTTTTACAGAAATAATAGAAATAATGCATGTAACTTTGAAGAAACCCATGAATGGGAGCAATCCCTAAACTAGCTTAGTACCTAAAGAATTTGATAGTAAATTAGTATGTTTTTCGTTTATAAACAGTGGAAGGTTTTAGCACAGTTCTACTTTTTATCTTTAGAGGGAGGATTTGAAATATTGCTGACTTTTTAGTTTTAATCAAGATTTTAAGATAAGAGTTATTATAACTCCATGCTGCAGTCCCCGCATTTAGTAAAGGGGCCGTATGTTGTGAGGTCCTCTGGCATTCCTTGACAGTAATCTATTTTATTAAACTGACTAAATGTTCTTCAACTTCATTGAACAGGACCGTTGTTGTGGCTTATGTCTAAAACGGAGACCTAACCTTTATCTTATCTCAAGGGATATATGCCAATGGCTGAATAGATGTACATTTACACACACACACACACACACACACACACACACACACATATATATATATAGATATTTATATATATATATAATATATATAATATATGTATATACATACATACATACATACATACATGTAAACATACATATGTATGTATGCACAAAGATATATGTGTATATGTATATTTATATATAAATATGTATATATATATTTACATTTACATACATACATACATACATACATACATACATACATATATATATATATATATATATATATATATACTGTATATATGAATTTTGAATTTAGCTTCACAAATAATGTCATTGTGCACTGACGAGGCAGATATTCAATCTTCCACTTTTAAAATCCATTCTCTTTTTATCTTAAGTATTATACCACTCAAAACTCGAAATTTTGTCACACAAAGAGATATTTAATGAGTAGTATTTCTATCCCGATATGCTGGAGTTTTATATATTCTCCGAGCATCCCTGTCTCCATCGTGGTCTAAATATAAGTCATGTTAATCTGACAATTCCAATAACTCTAATGATATTTATATATATATATATATATTTATATATATATTTATTTATATATAAATATATATATACACACATATATATATACACATGCATACATATTTATGTATTTATATTTGTATCTACACAAACAAAAAGCCCATAGTAATTTTTTTTATCGAAAGTAAGAGAGAGAGAAACATTCGAGAAATTTATTCATCATTTACGGTAAGCTATAGAAGTAAAATGGCCGTTAGTGTCATTTATTTTCATTTGCAAAATGTGGGACTTTATATTATTGAAGAAATGCAAATCTTTTCATTTTCCCGTAAGTTATTACTCAGAAAATTATTGTTAGGCTTCTTAAAACTCTCTAGATTCCTAAAATATCAGAATTACATATGTGACTTAATACTTATCAGAATGCTTTAAAATTATGAAATCTATTATTATTGTTTTTGTTTATTGTTATTTTTTTTATTAATTTACTCCTACAAACCACAGGGTCATTAAAAGAAATAATTTTATTTATATGATCACTATTGATCGTCTTCAGTACCACTTTCTAGTCGACTAAAGTATCAGAATTACAGAAGTGACAATAATTGCAATAATACTATGCTATAGAATTATGAAATCCATTATTATTGTTGTTGTTTGGATAGTCATTTTTTTTATTATCATACTACTACAAACCACATGGCTATTAAAAAAAATCATCTTATTTATATGATCATTATTGATTGTCTTTATTATCCCCGCCATTTTTTATATTAGCATAATTACAGTATCGCCAAAGATATAATGATTATTAAATAGTGAAACTATGTCCGTATTATTCCCATTCATACATCTTGCAGACAGATTCGTCTGTGCGGGAAGAATAGAAACATATGTTTAATATGAATCCTCGTTCTTTTATGTTCCACTTTTATTCACATTTTTTTTCCGTAATGTCTTTGGAGTTGCAATACAATTGCAGCTTCCGGCTGCTCATCTTTTATTCCATGATGTGCAGCTGCAACGAGAGAGGCAGCAGTAGCAGCTATCTTTCTTTCTCTCGCTTCCATCCTCCTCCTCCTCCTTCTCTTCCTTCTCCTCCTCCAACCCACCCACCTCTCCCAAGTCCTCCTCCTCCTCCTCCTCCTCCTCCTCCTCCTCCTCCTCCTCCTCCCAATCCTTTGTGATGTGCAGCAGCATCAGCCTTGGACACGTCTCTTGGTAATATTACAATGAGGGTCTCAGAGTCTTGGAAAGTTGGGTCATCAGAGGTCAGATATGAATCCACATTGGTCTGGTAGAGAGAGAGAGAGAGAGAGAGAGAGAGAGAGAGAGAGAGAGAGAGAGAGAGAGAGAGAGAGAGAGTCCTATAAGAAAAGGTAAGGGCTAGGTAGGGGAAGGAAGAAAGAAAGACGAATGAGAGCGAAGAGCTTACGTAGGAGGCAAAGGAAGTTTCTTCAATGTGGCAACAGTGTGTGTGTTGGACGTGATGTGACTAGAGAATAGAGGGATGTACACAAACTACGATGATTTACTTTTTTTTTCTGTGTTCGGAATTCCATTCATAGGTGGATTCATGCAGCCAAACAGTTGTTGCAGTTACCTTGATAAATGCACCATTATTGAACCTATTCTAGGTCGTTAGTGTAGATCATTATGAGGAAGTACTGTAGATATATTAAAAACTTTTGACTCAGCCTTGAGTGAAGCCAACTATTACGGAATATTCTGGCTTATGTAAAACTGTTAATAATAGTTAGTTTGTGCGCATCTTTTAGAATTCTCCACCATCCATACGTATCATTAGAATCACGTTTACTCCAATTTTACTGGAAGAAACGAGAAAAGAAAAGAAGAAAATAACAGCTTCGAAGGGGGACCTGAATGTCCTCCTCAGCCATACCATTTAGTCCCGAAACACGTCTCTGACACGTTCAAAGAAGACGAGTAGTAATTGCTTTACTTTAAGAATTTCCCCAAAGTTAGTCCCAGCACAGCAATATTCCCGCGGACCTCCTCCTTGTTCCAGCCAGCTCTTGCTTTATGAAATAATTTGCATACAGAAAGACCTATAAAGTTTGGGAAACACGCAGTAATACTCGAGCTTAAAGCGGATAATATGGCAGCATCCCGGTAGATGCCAGCAGCTTCGATGCTGGTTGGTTGGCCGATGGTGTTTGGGTAAGGGGAGAAGGAAAGCAAAGGAAACACACGTAAACACACAAAAGAGGAAGAAGAAGACATGCTTGACGTAAACAGCAAAACAAGTCATAACTCAGACATGTACACAGACGTGGCTGCACAGACAGAGAACCGTTTAACTAGAGAGAGAGAGAGAGAGAGAGAGAGAGAGAGAGAGAGAGAGAGAGAGAGAGAGAGAGAATGGATTAAGGAGGGGAGATGAGTATGCTGATGAGGAGTCTCTGGAACCCCCCCTATGTGAGGGGAAGCAAAGTCCGGGGAGACTGATTCAAGGTGAGGGGAAGGTTGTTTTTGTTGTCGAAAGAAGATGGAAAATTACTGAAGGGGAGACTTAGGGAAACAAGAGTGTAGTTCACGGAAGATAAGGAAATATAAGCTTTATATTTACCCTAATTTTTGTTCACTCAAAAATCTTCTGACATTGCCCACATACACTTTTGCATTTTGGTACATTGTAATTTTTTTTTTCAATTGTTAAGGAAGGTGAAAGAATACTATATCTGACTTCCGTCTTTTTCTCCCTATTTATTTTCCTCACTCTAATATAATTTAGAGACCTTGAATTTTAAGGTTATTATAATTATTTCGTTGTAATCCAACATTGAATAAAAAAGTCTGCTATAATTAATTTCGGTCGTTTTCCGTTTTTTAAATAAATATTTTGCAAACTACTCTGCATAAAACCTTATCAAACTCGTATGACTGCGCATAATAAATTATTTTTTGTAATTATTGGCATGATTAATGGTCGTTTTTGCAAGAATGATAAGGATGTTATTTAAGGTAATTTTTAGACATTTCCTTCAGTTTTGCTTCATATACCTCCAGTGAGAGTGCCATAAAATTTTTCAACATGTACGGTAACTATTATGAATAAAAATAAATAATTTTCATCAGTTTATATATATATATATATATATGTATATATATACATATATATATATATATACATATATATATGTATATATATATATATATATATATATATATATTTATTGAGTGTGTGTCTGTCCGTCTGTGTCTTTGTGTGTGTGTTTTTGCATATATATATCCATACATTTAGCATATGTATGCATATATGTACATATATTGTATATGTACACAATATATATATATATATATATATATGTATGTATATATATATATATATATATATGTATATATGTATATATATATATATATATATATATATATTAAAGCTTTTTGTGATATTTTTACGTGAGTATTAACTTTTGATTTCCAGTTATCTCTACTTACCTTAATCCTCTTCCACTGCGTCCCGAAAAGCATTTCACTTTAGGTAGAATTACTTGTAGTTCTTTGTTCAAGTCTGTATAGCTTTGTCGATGTCTTATTCAGTAGGAATGGCCAGCCACATCCTTCAACAAAAGCTTCTTGCTCTCATTTTTGTGTGTATGTTCTCTCCTTTTTGGTGGCGGACAAGGGGAGACGCGCTTTTGCAAGACCCCTCCATAAATTGTACGTCCCCCATTTTAGGGTTGAAGTCTTATCTCATTAGTGCCTCATGTACGCGTGTCATAATTCATCCCAGGCGAAACTGGAATCAGGCCCAACCCTTTTCCACAATGGCGTTGAGCGTGCAATAATTCATTGCGTGCGGGCCTTATTTAAATTCAACTTCCCCCCTCCCGCTTTAACCTTTTGGGATCTTTTTTTTTTTTCTTAATTTTTCTCCAGCCCTCTCTCGCCCCTTATCGACCCCTTACTGCGTGGCTTTTCATATCCATTTTCCAATAGCCACAGGAGACATGATGAATGTGTGCGTATGTATGCGTTTTGTATTATAGAAGGCAGGGGCCGAGGAACTTCTAGTAGGGATGGGGGCAGTTGGAGATTGTTGGGAGGAGGGGATTTGGATAAGGCGTGAGAAACATGTCATTCGTATGCTGTGGAGGGCCTCCCACCCCCTCTGCCGAAAATTGAATTTGGGTAATCAAGGAAAGTTTTATTTTGCTTCGATTTTCTAGTCGCTGGGTAATGGAGTTTCTTTTCAAATTCTCGGATATGAAATCGCTTCGGCAGCTGAACTGGGGCCTGATAGCCTGGGCGATCGCCTCCTTTATGGCACTCCGAAGCTCGCCCCCGACTTCAACTTCGGCACTTGATTAGGTCGTGGATGAGAGAAGAATGCTGTGGTTTCCAGAGGAATTCTTATCGAACCTCTTGCCAAAGGTCTTTCCGAAGGACGTGTTACCAGTTAATAATATCGCAATAAACCACTTCGACTGTAATGGAAATACCTGCAAGATAGATATAAAACTCTTTAAGGTGCGTTGCTGTGGAGGTGGTGCCATTGCGACCTCCATCATAAAAATTAGGATGACTCCTGACGCGAAAACTCATTAAAAGTTTCTCTTGAAGTAATTGGAGGGGATCTGGAAGAGGACTCCAGGCGGTTTAATTGCTCCCAGACCGCCTGGAAGGGTGCTAGGAAAATGCTGTTTCTACACCTTCCCCCCTCCCCTTCAACTTCCATGAACCTACGTAGACCTCATTTTAGGAAATTGGTTGGGTCTTTTTAAGCCTATTGGTTCGTGCTGGAGGTATTTTTGAGGAAAACCACCAGTTCAGATTACCTATATGTGAATGAAACCGTCAATATGATAAGACAAAAACTAGGACTCGTAGTCATGACATTTCATAGCTGAGATTTTTCATTCATTTAACTAATTAGATAACCTTCATTAGCCTATTAAACACTTGATACCCAAGTTTTTATCATAAGCCACATATAATGCCTTTGATATTGCAAGTATTATTGTTGTTTATCCTTCCGAAGTATGTAAATTAGGATTTCTATTTTGATGAGAAATTATGAACTTCACAATGATTTATGTATCATTGTCCATTAGATTATATTCATTGTTTATGTATGTCGATTCTAGTCATAATTGATATTAATGACTAAACTAACAATTGTTTGACTACATTTTTCAAAAGCACTCATCTTTAAACATTTTATTAAACAACACAAAATTATCCAATATTTAGGGTACGAGTTATGTTGGCTTTAGTCAAAGGTGAGAGAAATAGAGGTCACTTACTCTGATGAGGCAAACAAAAAGTAAACTTTCTAAAATAAGAAAATATAAACCTGTTTTCGAGTTTATTAAATTTTGATATTTAGAAATTATTATTATTCAAATCTTTTACGTAATTCTTTTTAATTAGATAAGTTCGAGCTAAGATAATAGGATGTTTATCATAGAATGATAGTTTATAAGAGAAAGGTAGTAACTTTGAAAGGTTATTGTATATGCTTTAGTAGTCTTATGCAGAAGAGAAGTTATTTTAACACCATTTTGACCATTAACTTACAAAATCAGAATTTAGGTAATTATTGATTTTATTTTCATAACATTTTAGATAATTTATGCGAGAAGTCTGATACAGTTACTTAACGAAACAAAGAAAAGCAGAGTTCCGATTTTATTACTTTTTGAAAACCTATTATTATATCTCGTTGATACTAGATCATAAGGGGGGCAGTTTTGTTTCCAAAAACTATACTGCATGAAAAAGAAAATAAGGAGTCTGTCAGGTCTTTGTAATAAAGATATATTGAAATATTAAATGGCGTCAGTTGTAGTTATATACAAGTTAAGATTTTATTAAGTATGGACCTCAAACACTGCACGACCATTACTATTAATATGTCAATAAAACTGAATTTTTGTTATGTTTTTATTAGTTTCTCATTTATTCAAAAGTGATTTTTTTTCTCCATACTCTGTTGACTAGACTCACCAGAAATCTAAAAACAATGCAGCTGCTGGTACAGACAATTTGGCCACTGAGGATCTAGAAAATAATCATGTAATTTTTCGGTCGAGGGCAGCTGCATTCTGACAAGTAATAACAGATGTGTGTAATATATTTGGCATGTAATTATCTGCCTTGCAAGCCCCTCAATTACATATACAATTTTCAAAATTCCAACCCCTCCCATTTTCACCACGAGGGCCCCTTCCTTCTCCCTCTTGTTTTCCATCTCCCTCTCCCTTTTGTATTGCCTCACCCTCAAGCCTGTGGCGAGAAAAAAGAAATCGCTTCTCTTGTCCAGAACACGAGATATAATTATTCTCTAGCAGTTCTCGACCCCTCCAATTATTAGTTGAAATTACAATAAAATACGATCGGGCCATAAAACAGGATTTCGCCATTTTCCAGTCCCGGGCCACCACCGATCCTGCCTCCCTCCCTCCCCTCGTTCCAATGCTTCTCCTCTCCATGACTCAGCTGGGACGGTTTTTTTTTATACCTGCAACGGCAGATCACCCATTGGGCGTCTCTCCCTTTCCCATTAATTTTTGCTTAATTTCGTTGTTGACTCGGCGTGAGCGTTTATTCTTTGTAGCCCGTTTTCCTATAACCATTATTCACAATCTAGTATAATATAAAGGTTATATTTGCTATTAATTGTTCTAATTTTCTTCTCTGGTACGATAATAAGTTGTGAATACGTTCTTTCTCTTAAAACGGCAATGTTGCTTTGTATCCTATTGATAAAGAATGATAATTGCATTTTAACTAGGTTTTGAACGATCTAAGCTACCGGTATATCTCAATTTGAAGTGGCATTGCCGTTTCCTTTGCTCTGCAAATATTTATAATTCTAGGTTTTTGAATAATGTGAAAGTAAGTCACATTCTAATTCCTCTCTTAGTTTCCCTTCATGATAACGACTTTTGTGGTTAATACATTGTAATTATTTTCAAGTATGCTACTTGCTGTTTTTATAAAGGCGTATAGTATACTAGTAACTCTAGATTCTTTAATGTCTGAGATAATGTAAAATCACCTCGAAAGGTTCAAACGAGTTACTCATACCCGGTCCATTAAAGTTATTGTAGGTCAACCTTTTAGTCTATACCAACAAAACTTGTCGATTGCAGTGGACACTGATGCTAATGTACTGTATAAACCATATTAAAATAGATAAATGTAAAATTTTTAATAGATTCACGATACAGGATTTGCATTATATAATTTTCTCTCTCCTCTCTCTCTCTCTCTCTCTCTCTCTCTCTCTCTCTCTCTCTCTCTCTCTCGTATTTTTATTTACTTTCAACTTTATCAATCCTCTGGATATATTCGAGATTTCTCGATTCAACCTCCTTTTAAGGTTAAATGGCTACAACTTCACATCATATGATATAATTTCGATCATATCTAATTCATTTATTGGTCTTGTTTTTCATAAAGAGATTTCTTTTGCTTTTGGAGTCACAGATTAGAAGGCTTTTATGTAGTCTTTTTGTAAAAGGCCATTCTTTTTGTCCTCTCTGTGCTACTCTATATACTCTAATTATTTTGTAGATTAATGTTCTTACTTCTGTTTATTGAAGGTCTTTATAAAGTTCTATGTAGATTAATGTTCTTACTTATGTTTATTGAAGGTCTTTATAAAGTTCTTTTGTAGATTAATGTTCTTACTTCTGTTTGTTGAAGCTTTTTTTTTTATATAATTCTCTTGTATGATAATGTTATTACTTCTGTTTATTGAAGCTCTTTATATAATTCTTTAATAGAGTAATGCTCTTACTTCTGTTTATTGCAGCTCTTTATAAAATTCTTTTGGATGATAACGTTATCACTTCTGTTCATTGAAGCTCTTTATATAATTATTTTGTATAATAATGTTATTACTTTGTTTATTGAAGCTCTTTACATAATTCTTATGTATAATAATGTTATTACTTTGTTTATTGAAGCTCTTTATATAAGTCTTTTATATAATAATGTTATTACTTTTGTTTATTGAAGTTCCTTACATAAGTCTTTTGTATAATGATGTTATTGCTTCTGTTTATTGAATGAATTTAAATCTACTCGTCTTCAAGAAACGAATACATTATTTTCAACTTCGTAGGTTGTTGAATGTTTTTATTCTATTATATGTCGTTACATTGATCAAGTACTGTTAAATATTTATTTTAATCTCGTACATATTATTCCATATTCCAAGTAAATGGTTTATTTTCCCGTTAACTTTCTTCAAAAGGTATTGAAGCTATTTCCATATTGAATGGGAGTGTTCACCCCTTTTTTTAATAGTAGATTTACACTTTTGTTACTGTTTTTCCATATATCAGGAAGGACTTTTCTGAAGCATTTTAATTTCCTACTTAAAAGTTATTAAGAATTTTCAGTCTAATTACATGACCTTATTTGATTTATCTCTTATGCGAGAGATGACAATTTCAATGATATCCGTGATCCTATAGTTTCGACAGTCGAAATTATTTTTTATAATTATTTGGTTTATTCATTGGAGAGAGTGCCAAAAACGAATGATTCATAAAAACGCTTTAACTCCTGCTTTTGTATTATGTTAAATAAGTTAGTTCATAAAATACAGCGGTCTTGATTCTTGAATTATTATATTTTCTCAGATTCCTTTATGCTAAGCTGCCTTTTTCTTAGTTTCACTAAGGCTTATTTATACTCTCCATTTACAAATATGTTTTTCATATATGTTTGTATTTGTATAATATTTTATATATATATATATATATATATATATATATATTATAAAATGAGAGAGAGAGAGAGAGAGAGGAGAGAGAGAGAGAGAGAGAGATTGCGTTGTATTGTATACGCAGTAAGCCCCATCCCTTCCGAAAATTTCCCCCATTATTCGTTTCACCCTTCGATTTGCCTCTTCATTTTTTCCTGTTTTTAGTCTTGGCCAGCTACGACTTCCCTCTCGTCCCTATTTCTGCTTATAGGCTGTTGCTTGAGTTTAATAGAATAAGTTCTTTGCATTTCTATAAAACACACAAACATACACACACAGAAATATATATATATATATATATATGTGTGTGTGTGTGTGTGTGTGTGTATATATATACACACACACACATATATATATATATATATATATGTGTGTGTGTGTGTGTGTATATATATATATATATATATATTTATATATATGTATATATAGGCCTTTATATATGTATGTATATATATGTATATATATGTATATATAGGCCTATATATATGTATGTATATATATGTATATATATATATGTATATATGTATATATATATATATATATATATATATGTGTGTGTGTATACATAATTTATATATCTGAAATCTCACCAGTTTTCTCTCTCTCTCTCTCTCTCTCTCTCTCTCTCTCTCTCTCTCTCTCTCTCTCATATTTATTTTTGGCCTCCATTCAGGGTTTTATCGCCGGCCATGTTTATCTACACATTCACACGTCTTAGATTTATCGATTCGTAACGAAAGCGTCTCCTTTTATCGCACATTTTGCGGTCAACCCGTTTATTTTCTCCTTTTGATTTCTATCTTTTCAATTGTACCTCAACCCTCTTTTTTTATGTCCTTTCTTCATCCTGTCGTTGGTAAAATACTTTATCCGTGGTTCCTCTTTTTTTTTTCTTTCCTTTTTAGTCTTTGTTCCTCTTCATTTCTCTCCATCTTTATATTTTTTTATCAACAATTTTGGGAATTACGATTTTAGAATTTATTTCTTTGTTCTGACTTCCTTTATCTGTGTCTGGAAGCTTTCTTTTTTTATTAGCAAATTTTGGTGTTTATATTCATGCATATTACTGTACTGTACCTTTTCATGATTTTTTCCATCGAATTACCTTGTATGATGTTTCCATCAAAGATCAACATTTCGTCTATGACAAACACGATTTTTTTGTCGTACTAATTTTATGTCATGTCATCCCATATAACAAAAATATTTTTTTTTACTTACATGAATCGTTAGTTAGATACAAAAGTCATTTACATGATGTAAGTAAGTATTTAGAATATTTTACGTAAACAGTACCCCTTTTTTATTTTATTTATTTAATTCCTCCGCACAGTTTTTAATGAGTATTGTAGTAACTATATGTTTGTGTTACACTGTTAAAAATTTCCGCAGAAAACTAAAAATCCTGGTATAAATGTTGCTAGATATTTACAGTTTTAAAAACAGATATGTTGACCTAAATGAGATACATTACGGACACCAACTCGTAAAACATAATAACAAAGTAGGTTAAAAATTACTCACCCCTGTATTTTACTGAAATACAGCTGAGAACAGTATATTTTTACGGAGAATTTCCGATTAAAATTACGGTTTCTTTTAAGCGGACATGGAAATTTCGAAACCAACTGGCTACATTATAGAATATTTTCCTTGTTCTTTAGAAGTGTGTGAGGAAGATGAGTAAGGGTTTATATTTTTGTTGTTTACAACTTTGACTTATTTTTCTCTGTATGATTTTTTCTTTTTTTCTTGTTACTCCTTGGAATAAAATGTGTTCATTGGATCTTTATGTCTTCCCTCTTAGTCAGATGTTCAGCTGCATGGCGACATACTTTGGGTTTAAACTCTTAATCTCATTTAGTATCTTTACACGCTCTTCCGTATGTCCTTGTCATCTCCTTATCTGCATCTTCGTCTTCCCTCCCTCCTTCCCTTCCCTTACATCCATCTCTCTTATCATTTTTAAGCCTCCTACCCCCAGCTGAGCCCAGCTTCCCCGCAGCATGCATTTTTCGCCCCATGTTCTGTGTCCAGAAGGTATACCCCCATCCCAATTCCCTCCCTCCCTACCCTCCCTCAGCGGCGCTCCTCATTACAAAACCATGAGCACTCGTAAAGTTGACGTACGACCCATGATTGCATGTTATACGTTCAGGATCTCCTCTCTAACGTGTTATTATTGTTTCTCAGTAAAGACAAATGTCTAAAATGGCCGAGAATGGCGGCGAAAATGACTAGAATTTTTTTTCCGCGTGTGTCGGAATATGGCGGAGACGACTCTTTCCAGTCTCTTGAACGCAACTCTGATCAGACCATCACGATTGACCCCTTTGACGCTTCCCGTATGTCTGTCTGTGCGTTTGACTGTTTTCAGCCTGTCATTCGGTTTTTTATTTGGTGATTTTGAAAGTAACAAAAAGCCTTCAAGTCTGGATGTATCAAATGTTTTTCTTACAACTATCTCTCTCTCTCTCTCTCTCTCTCTCTCTCTCTCTCTCTCTCTCTCTCTCTCTCTCTCTCTCGTTAGCTATATATATCCTAAAGCCTTGTCCAACTCGGTTTTATTATATTGTTAAAAATTTCCAATATTATGTATTTTTCTATGGTGAAATGAAGAAATAAAATTCTAGTCAAGGAAGAGCTAAGTTGAGATTATGAGAAGTAAAATGCCGCTCTCTCTAAAAAGAAGAGTATTTAATCAGTTGGTCCTACCAGTATCAGCTTATGCATCAGAAGTTTGGAGCCTTGCTAAATCCTTAAAACGTAAACTAGTTACAACTCAAAGAGCAGATGAAAGAATAATGATGGGAATAACACTAAGAGACAGATAAAGAGCATTATGGATACTAGAGAAAACCAAAGTAGAGGATATTCTAACAAAACGCAAGAAAAAGAAATGGACATGGGTAGGACATAATAATGAGAATGATAGGTAATAGATGGACATTAAAAACAACAGAAGGGGTCCATAGAGATTGCTAAAGAAGCAGGGGAAGGAAGAGAAGACGATGGATTGACGATCTAAGAAAATTTTCGGGTATAAACTGGCGTAAAAAGACCATAAACAGACGTTAGTGAAAGTACACGTCTGAGTCCTTTGACCTGCAGTGGATTAGTTTATAGTTGATGATGGTGGTGATATATATGTACATACATATATTTGTACATATATATTTTAATTTGCGCAGTTAATATGATGTGAGGGAAACGCAGTTTGTTAATCATTTAGTCTTATGCTTATAATATATACTATATATATGGGAATTTTTTGCTATAAATTAAGTGTGAGAATTACGACCACTCTTTTTGCGTGATTAATCATAATTTATTCTTATGAATTAATGAAGTGCAAAATATTTACAATTGCTCTTTATTACGTGATTAATCATCTTAGGTTTATCAAAACAATGAAGGAAATTGCGAGGCAATCAAGTATATAAGGAATTCTCGAAGATTTACCCAGAAACATGACCAAAGTAATAGCCTATATATCTGATAATTACTCGAATTTAAATTGAATTATTATTATTATTATTATTACTATCCAAGCTACAACCCTAGTTGGAAAAGCAAGATGCTATAAGCCCAGGGCCTCCAACAGGGAAAAATAGCCCAGTGAGGAAAGGAAATAAGGAAATAAATAAATGAAGAGAACAAATTAACAATAAATCATTCTAAAATAAGTAACAACGTCAAAACAGACATGTCATATATAAACTATTAACAACATCAAAAAAAAATATGTCATAAATAAACTATAAAAAGACTGGGATTGTTTCCCCAGAAGTTGCTGCCAACTACGACTCAACCTACATAATGAAAGAGTTCAAAGAAAAGCAGTATCTTTTGATACCCAAGACAGGGTTGTGGTGGCTTGGTGGTGCGTACTTGCCTGGTAATTGCTAGACTGGGGTTCGAGTCCCGCTCAAATTCGTTATTCCCTCTGGTCGCTGCAACCTCACCATCCTTATGAGTTAAGGAGGGGGGTTTTTGGGGAGCCTATAGGGCTACCTGCTGAGCCATCAGCAGCCATTGCCTGGCCTTCCATGGTCGAAGCTTGGGTGGAGAAGGGCTTGGGCGCTATGGTCAGTCTCTAGGACATTGTCTTACTTGATAGGGCAATGTCACTGTCCCTTTCCTCTGCCATTCGAGAGCGGCTTTTAAACTAATCTCGAAAAAGATAGAGATGCTATATGGGTAATTTTAGATACGGGGATTTCCCGTTGGTTGTAGGAAGAAGATATTCTATTGGATTTCTTTGTGCGATGAAGTCCACACATCTCTTCTTTACTTGATTCCAATAAAATTATGTGTCTGGACCAAGGCAGTACGTTTCACGTATTTAAAGTATTTAGAATATCATAGTCATTTGAAAATAACTGGGAAAAATAAAATTGTTAATCATATGAAGAGGTGGCGCTATAGCAGGATTTTCTTGAAAAATGTAAAACATAATATTGACTTAAGAATACTTTATAGAAATTAAGTGAAGGTTATTGCTTTGTCTAGGATAATCAAAACGCACTATGATATTTTTCATATAAATATCTCTCTCTCTCTCTCTCTCTCTCTCTCTCTCTCTCTCTCTCTCTCTCTCTCTCTCTCTCTCTCTCTCTCTCTGAACTGTCTTTTATGCATTTTTTGTTAATCTTGCTTTCAATAATTAAATATTGAATCTGTATATGAAGCGCATTTAGCAGTGACTTTTCATACGAAAATTCTGATATAATACTTTTAGAAATTTGACGATAAAACCTGTCTTTCAAACCCACTGTTATATTCACTCATTGAAACCAGCCCCTTGTTAATTCATGTTACTATCCGCTGTGTATCTGCACTCTAGACTCTAGAGGATTGCTTGTAATAGTCTCCTGGTGATGTAAGTGATGGGATATGCTTAGTATCTGCCAAAGACCCCCGATATATAGGAGGCGAATATGATCACGATATCATCAAAATATTTGAATATCATCTAATTCTTTATTCATGAGATTGTCCGAGATACCCGCACGTGAAATATGTCATGACAGGCGATGTAACGGAGGCAAGATATGGCTGGGTAATAAGTTTCGGTGGAGTTGCTAGCACGGTTATGAAGGTGGGTTATGAAGGAATTTCTTTTCTGATAAAGTGCGATGGTCATTCATGAGGAAAATGGTGCGAGTAGAATGGGGGGTGGGGGGCGTGTTGGGAGCAGCAGCAACAATAGACAGGAGGAAGTGAGATAGATAGATAGAGGAGTGAGAGAACGTTTTGGAATGGGGATTTTGCTATTGTTTCAGGCTTTCGCCTTGTTAGAAGAATATATATGAACTTTTAGCTAATAATTTGTCGTAGAGAAATATGAAGGAAAGTAATTAAAGAAAAAGGATAACAAAGGAAAACCGAGCTACAAAAGGAGCTGGAATAATTTAAAATGAGGTCACTTAGTTCGAAACGTTATTAGCCGAGAGAGGAGTGGTCGAAAAAGGGAAGGGTTGCTCATGAAGGGACGTTTGAGGGACATTAAAGTAAATGAATGTATAGCAGCCTGGAACGGAATGTGTATACTGGCAGGATGCTTGTAATGGTGTTTCCTATGCTGGTGTTTGCAATCTGCTGTTGTCATCATCATTATTATTGTGATTGATAGTCTGAACAAAAATTGCTTCCTGCTTGCTGGGATCTCACTCTAAATGCAAAAGGGAACTCCCTAAAGCAGTGGGGGAGTTGAAAAGGTGGATTGGAATTGTGCAAAATGTTTCATGTAAAGCATAGATTTTTTAGCATGAATAAAGAGGTGAAAAGTTGAAACGTTGCTGTGATTGATGTATCGCAGAAAAGAGACTGCTCGAAATTCTGTAGATAACCATGAATGGAAATGCATGCAGGAGCCTTTGTTAAATCTAAAGCTTGCGCATGTGCTTATGAATGCTGATGACAGACTGCATACAACTTCTGTACTATGTCTCACTGATGGACATTTATTAGCTACTTGGCAGAAGCAGAGTCATTACTTTAATTACTAAAACTTGGGGAGAAAAAGGAAAAATTTTGAACACAACTCAATTCGGCAATTTGTCATGTGATGTTTTGTGTGATATTGACTTAAATCAGTTGTTATCCAAAGCAAAGTACTAAGTCATACAACGTCCTTTATTTTATGAAAAAAAAAAAAATAATAATAATACCCGTTCAAAATTTCTAAAAAAAAAATCTTTCATGTCTAACGGGGGAATCAAGATGCAGACTTTATATCTCATGTTAAGATTATTAGTGCTCGGACTTTAAGCTATCTAGTTTTCACTTTCATATTTACCTTGCTGTACGCGTGCGTGCGTGCACACACGCATAGCGTGTATATACAGTATATATATATATATATATATATATATACTGTGTATATATATATATATATATATATATCTACAGTATGCGCACGTGCAAACTAATGAGTTTTTCCTATTTTTCATTACTGAATAGTTTTCACTAACATGTGGCGGCCGTCGAGAATATTATGAAATATGTAATTGCCACACTCATCATTTAAGAAGAACTTACTTTGAAGAGAAAACTTTAATATCGTCATTCATTTCATGCACTACAAAAAAGGTGCATGTGCAACATCTCGACTTTCCTTACAGGCGTTATATTGCGGAATATAGCAAATAAATTCCATACTTTTGGATAGTTAGGTTACTCAGTTTTATTACCTCTTTTACTCTCATCCCTTACTCTCTCTCTCTCTCTCTCTCTCTCTCTCTCTCTCTCTCTCTCTCTCTCTCTCAGAACCTATCGTGCGATATGATCTCCAAATGGCCGCATCACCTAATCCATCTCTTTGTCTCAGCAAACGACACTTTGAAGACCTTTCAATCGTCTGTAATTTACATATTTTGTCTCCTTTTATTCGTATCATATCACCATGTCTTATCAGTTCCAAATTTCATATTAGTATTAACTGCTTCATTTTCCTGGCTTTACTTTTGTTTTTTCATCCTGCTTCACATTAATGTTCAATTTCCCTTCTCATTATTAGTTGAAACTGGTCTATATTAACACAAAACTATACTGTATTATCTATTATTAGGCTTACACTTTCCATTCATGACCCCCTTTCATCTAACAACACTGCACCGTCAATCAATACTCTGACTTTTCGTATCACATTATCTTTAGAAATATTAAACAGCCCATGAGACATTCATTACTTTTTGTCTTAATCACTTGTCACTTAAAAGCAAAGGCCCCTTTAGCGTATTACTTACTAATTCACAAACCCTAAGCACAATTCATATTGCATCGCTACAAGTTCAACCAAGAATGTTTTAGATTCATTTATGGAAAACAGTAAACTTTTAACTGGGCTCCACAAGGCACAGTGGAGTTGGAAGACCCAGACCTACATAGCTGAGGACTAAGAAGCGTGAAGTAGGAGATGGTGAAAGAAGAAGTATTTATTTAAAAGCTCAAGATAGAGACGATTGGCCATATCTAACCGAGGCCCTTTGCGCCAATATGCGTAGGAGGAGATGATGATGATGACAAACAGTGCATCTTTCCAATTACTCTTGAATGTCTTGCACAACAATTTGAAGAAAAAAATGCATCTTCTTCCTTGACATGAAAAACAAATTGCTTTTCCAGTCAAGTCATTTCGTCTGATTTACACCTAATCAAAATTTAATTGTATACAAAGAGTCTATTATTCTTTCCATTGTTACCTTTCCAACATAAAATTAACTCAACCATTTCAATCACGTTATCCAAACAGTAGCGTGGCATATCACTTCTTATCTCAACTGATGACCTCTTCACATACTTCGAGATTTTAATTATCTTAATTACCCAACATTAATTCTTTATCAGGTATTCTTACGTCTATTCTTAAACCTATGTAGCCCAAATCATATTTATAGCATTCATATATGGATAGCTCCTATCTTTTATGCCTTGAACGGATCTTCAGAATTTTCACATTTTTGACAATAGATAAATTCTCTTCAAACATTTTTGATCAATTTTCTTAACTCTACTCTTCATTAACTTCCCTTTGACTGCAAGTTTGTCTCCTTATAGTTTTTACTCAGAATTATTAAAATTTCTACTTAAGCTGTCTCCTTACTTCTCATTTCATAGTACTTTTTTCAATCTTGTTAATGTGCTCTTACCCAAAGATCTTTGTGCTGAGTGGCTCAATCCTTGAATTTGTATGCACCTCACAAACTTCATAGAAATCTATATCCTAATCCTAGCCCAATTTCCACCTCTCTTAACCTTTTATGCAGTTCTCCTTTCTTATCAAAAACCTGGTTTTACAGTATATTTTCCCAATGTATTTTATATTTACCTCCTGCTCCTTTCATTAGTTTACTTTTGCTTCCATCTACTTTATCAGCATACATTCGAGCAATTTATTTTCCTACCTTTTTATGAGTATAGGCCTTTATATTTAGTATTTTTTAAATGTTATATGTACATAGTAATGAAACCCCTAAGTTATTCACTCCAGTTAATCTAAATGTAACCTATCTTCTACACCATCTTTCTCTATCAACTATCTTTGTTTAATCACCAGAGACAATCACTTGTTTTTTGTTTTTTTTTGTCCGCTAAAGCCAGTCAAGAACAGATCCAACCTCTTCCAAATTTATTTATTTATTTGTTTTATTTTATTTTGCATGCCAACTTAACTATTTGTTAAATATATGCCTTGCTATACAAACTTTTAATGTTGTTTTACTACAGTATATATTACAACTAAAATCGCTAGACTAAGACCTAAGCACTTTCATCACAGCTTTCCTAATATAACCTTTACTTATTCCCTTGCTTCGTATCTCCCATCTGCCCCCTTGTATCCTTTTATCCGTCCGCACCAGTTTACCTTTGGTCTCAGTAATCAACTAAGCATATAATTTTTTTTTCCTTGAATCAACTACATACATTTCTTTTAACATAGCCGTTCATATTCACCACAGCTCTGTAGGCTACATTAATAATTGTCAGTGCTTGAAATATTTTGCTTTCTCCAACTCCCTTCTTGATCGTTAGGTAATTTTCACACCACTGAGTGGTACGGATGTTACTTATGTTTTCCAACATCTAAAAAAAAAATGAAATGTTCATGCGTAATTTGGGAAGCATTTTCTCCCATGAAAGAGTTGACTACCCGACGTGCATTAGTCTCGCAAACCTTATGCAAACGTCTATGCAACACATCTGCTTTCCTCGCACACTGTATAAAAAAAGGAAATATTAAAGTGAAATAGGAGGACCTAAACAGAGTTGTGCAATAGTCAGTTATAATAGAAGAAACGGTTAAAGTCGGTTGTAGAGAAGGAGAGAGGGAGAACGAATGAAATCATAACTAATGTGTAATGACCATGAAAAAGAGGGTGTTGGGGTTGCGTTATCAACGTGTCTATCTCGCCGTACCAGTGCGTGTCGATGGAGATGTGGAAAGGGCGTCGGGGTAAGGGGAGGTGAGTGAGTGAGGCTGTGGTGTGGTGATGATAACTGCTTTTTTTTTTCCGAATCTGGTGTGGTTTGTGGAAGGGTAGGGGGTAGGCTAGTATGTCGCCAGGTGTAGCATTTGAGTGGTAAGACGTGTACCTCTTGATTACGCTAGATAACAATGGCCCAAGCGGACCTGAATCCTAATTCTAATGATAGGAAGAGGATATATATGCTTGTTAATGATTGGCTAGATGGGTTGTACTGTCAGCCAATGGCTCTGGTAGGGACGACGTGGGTGGTCGCTTTTACAGCCAATCGCATTCCAATGCGATGCCATTCTCTACCCTTTTCGACCATTATGCTGAAGCAGTACAACTACTGCTAGCGGTTTTCCATGCGACTGCTGGAACGGGATTAACCTTTTTATTTGGATTATGCAATACTGCATTGTAAATTTAATTACTTCCTTGTTTTAATTTCATAATTTGATTCTGGATTATGTTTTCTATGAATGAACTATGGATATAGCTGCTAATGACGTACTGTAATCACTGATAATATTGTATTCTTATCTATTTTTGCTGATGTCATAAGTATAACATCACTGTACCCCTATTGTATCTCTGTATATGGCTTTTGCTGAAGTAAAGATTATTATTATTATTATTATTATTATTATTATTATTATTATTATTATTATTATTATTATTATTTATTACTGCAAAAATATTTTGCTTAATATGTTGTCTGGCTTTATGGTAGATCTTTTAGATAGATATACTCTACCCTCTCTCTTCTGTGGTATTCAGAGGTTGCAAATTTAAATCACCCCTCGGCCCTTTGTAATTATGAGGGATCTTATGTTTGCCCCATGTAAGAGGATTAATAGAATCTATATATATATATATATATATATATATATACTGTATATATATATATATATATATATATGTATATATATACTATATATATATATATATATATATATATATATACAGTATATATATATATACTGTGTATATATATGTATATATATATACTGTATATATATATATATATATATATATATATATATATATATATATATATATATATATCATTTAACCGTTACCTTGTCCACTGTTGATCAAAGGTCTCAGTCTTGACCTTCTCTCTGTGCCAGTTTATACCCAAAAATTTTCTTTACTCGTCAATCCAGTCTTCACGTCCATTCCCTGTTTCGTTTATAATCTCCAGGGACTCATTCTGTTATTCTTCATGTCTATCTATTGTCTGTCATTCTCATTATATGTCGTGTCAATATCCATTTGTTTTTCCTACATGTTGTTAGAATATTCTCTACTTTAGTTTGCTTTTGTATCCATGTTGATATTTTTCTGCCTCTTAGTGTTATTCCCATCATCGTTCTTTCCATAGCTCTTTGAGTTGTAACTAGTTTATGTTGTAAGGCTTTAGTAAAGCTCCGAGTTTCTGATGCACAAGTTAATACTGGCATGACCATCTGATTAAATACTTTTCTTTTTAGAGAAAATGGCATTTTACTTTTCATAATATCATTTTATTTACCAAAAGCTCGCCATCCCATGCTTTTCCTTCATTTAATTTCGATTTCATGTCCTGGGAAAACGCTTATCGTCATTAATAATCTCTAAAGGTTCGGCCATAACCCTTATTTCCTTACTTGTTGTCTCTCTGCATTTTCATTGAACATTATCCTAGTTTTACTCACGTTCATTTTCAGTCGTAGGCCTACATTTCTTGTATCTATTCAAATCATCTGTTGTCTTTTGCAATTCCTCCCATAATTCCCTAAATATAACTATGTCATCCGTAAATCTTAAGTAGTTAAGGTATTCCCATTAATGTTCATTTCTACATTTTCCCAATCTAAAAACTGTTTTTAAGCACACTGAATAATGTAGGAGATGTGGTCTCCCGATCTAATTCCTTTCTCAATCAGAATTTTCTCATTATCTTTATGTAGTTTTGGGGATTGTTGCAGCGTACTTCCTGTTTATATATCTTTAAGTGTTATAACATAAGACTTTTCCATTCCTTGTCTTTAAAGGACTTTCATTACTGTTGAAGTTTTAACAACATCGAAAGCTTTCTCATAGTCTATAAATGCCATACTTTGTGGTTGGTCATACAGTTGATTTTTCCATTAGCTGGTTCATTACATGGGTAGGCCTGAATACCCACTTTCAAAGCCTGCCTGCACTTTTGATTGATTACCCACTTTTAAAGCATGCCTACTCCTTTGGTTGATAAATCACTTTTAAAGCCTGCTTGCTCTTTTGGTTGATTAACCACTTTTAAAGCCTGCTTGCTCTTTTGGTTGATTAACCACTTTTAAAGTCTGCCTGTTCTTGTGGTTGATTACCCACCTTTAAAGCCTGCTTGCTCCTTTGGTTGGTTACCCACTTTTAAAGCCTGCCTGCCCTTTTGGTTGATTACAGTCTAACTTTATCGAGAGTAAAAATATTGGGGAGTAATTTTTAGGTCTTTTATGTCTCTTTTTGTGAATTAGTATAGTGATTTTGTGAATTATTTGATATTATCACAATTTGATTTATTTAATCCCAAATAGAAAAAGTAATCAATCACTTCTATTTTCCACTAATCATACAAACATTCATAACTTCTTCCTAGTTTTCCTTCGCTCTCATTTGCCTTGACTGTGGTCTCTTTTACTTTCAATTCTGTAAATTTTCAAACACTATTTAACCCTTTTACCAACTCGGTATCGTTTTTAAATAGCACAGTATACTTTGCAAATGACAACCTTGCCACATTCCATTTACAACTCATTTTCTTATACAGCTTCGCACCTACCTCCAGTGCCTTTCCTTATGCCTCTTACATTATTTCTTCTAAAGATGTTGAAGAAATATTGGTGAAGTATTATACCATTGTCTCAGACTAATTTTCCCACCAAATCACCTATAAACTTTAACACATGCTTCAATCCACCATAAAAGCTTTTAATAACTTGCAATAACTTATTATACCAACCATTATCAACTCCTTCCACATTATTTCTCTCTGTTATATTACAAGTATTCCATAAGTTGATACACGCACCATCTTTCTTGTTTAAGCATACACTGTTCTTTTGTTATTAGTCTTTATATCACCTGTTTTACTTCTTAATTCAAAATCCTACCATAAACGTTTACTTCTTAATTCAAAATCCTACCATAAACGTTTACTTCTTAATTCAAAATCCTACCATAAACGTTTACTTCTTCATTCAAAATCCTACCATAAACGTTTACTTCTTCATTCAAAATCCTACCATAAACGTTTACTTCTTCATTCAAAATCCTACCATAAACGTTTACTTCTTAATTCAAAATCCTACCATAAACGTTTACTTCGTAATTAAAAATCCTACCATAAACGTTTACTTCTTCATTCAAAACCCTGCCATAAACGTTTACTTCTTAATTCAAAATCCTACCATAAACGTAATCTGGGTTACTAAATAATAATATTCCCTGATAATGCCTACAGATGTCCCTTTCCTCTTACACAGTAGGACAATTATTCTTGGTGCCTATTCCTTTGGACCTTTTCCGGTATCCAGACATACGTTCCTGACATCAGTCACCAAATCAGTCTCACTCTTACCACTGTACTGCTGTATCATGCTAATAATCCCACCAACTTTTGGTGTTCTTACTTTCTGCAACTTCTTGATTGCCTTTCTTGTATCCTTAAGTTACTTTTCAGTCTTACGGTAGCTCTTGGAAGTCTTACATCGCTCATTTTTACCTGTCTTCTATGTTCCACATTCAGCAAATCTTCAAAATCTTCTCTTCATCAAACGGCATCTGTATATTTGCATATTTCATTATTAGATCCATTTATTATTATAATTTCTCTCCGCATTTCCTGCCTTATAAAACATCATTTTAATCTTCCCTAAATTATTTTACCTCTTCCCTTCTGTTTTTGTTATGAACCATTTTTTTATCTTTATTTTTGACAACCTGTTCTATCCCTGTATATGTCTGTACCTGCTCTTCTTTTCTGTCATGTAATTGCATCTTAAATAATCTACGAAGTTTTCCTCTTCTTCCGGCCTCTTACTATATTTATTACCTCCTTGCCCTCCTGTACATGCAAACACTTCCTGCCGTCCTCTTGACCTCATCGTGGAACTCTAAAAGTTCCTCATCTAGTCCCTCCTCGTCAGTTGCTTCAAGACTCCCACTCTATTTATCAACGTTCTCCTCATATGCTTTTTGCCCTACCTCATTGTCTGACTCACTTGTCTTAATGGTACTTACAACCTCGTTTTCACCGTTTCCTTTCCTACTATTTATCTACATTACCTGTTGCTTGAACCAACTAATGATCAGATATATCCAGCCCCTCCTCTTCTAGCCGTTTCATCCATCAACTGTCTCTTCCATTAATTTTGGACTAACACGCCATGTTGCAAGCTCTTCTCTTCATAATTGTTTTCTTTTGTACGTGTGGCCTACTTATTAATGTTTTTCTTTTGAAGCCACGTATTTGTCCCGTCAACAAACAAGTCTCTTCTGAAGAACATTCGCACAAGACTCCCTTCATTTTCATTTACCTCCGGAATTCTGTTGCAACTACCAACAACCTTATCCATTTTGCTGTCACCTACTTTGCTTTCAAATAACTTAGAATAGATTAACAACCCTTTGTTGTTTTCCAAAGCTAGACAAGCACAGATTCAGATATTCTTAAGAATATTCTTTTTTCTCTCTCGTGCTCATATGCTATCACCGCCACAAATTTTATTCCAGCTACGATCGTGCTTACCCATACAATGACATTGTACGAGTAAAAACAAATGATTATGGGGAAAACTTCGTCATCAAAATAGACCTAAGATATATTGCATATGCTTCAAATTATATTATAGAATATAGAGAAGCATTAGTGATACATCATTGAAACTTATAATTTTGTTCATATTTGATGAAATTCGGATCATGAAAACATCTTTATAATTTTCATTCTCTAAAATTTATAAATACCAGTAGTTCGTTTAAACTACTAGATATATTCTTTACTGCAAATCCCCTCCTGTAAAGCATTTTCGCTCAGTTGATTTCACAAGAATTGTTATATTAAGAAAGTCTCAAGACTTTTGAAGTTGTGTATCATGAGGATATGTTTAATTCTTTACTTCGAGAGCTGAATCATATAAATTTGTCCTGCAAGAGCTCACAGTTTATATTCCTTATCCTTGATGAGAATATTAAAATCTATTACGTTGTTCATTAAGCTCCTTGTGCATGCAGTGTAAATTTTACATGTCCTCTTCATCATTTTCATTCAGATATTTCCAAACTATAGGCTTAACATTACTACGTATAACTAGACATGCAGTCTTCTCTTTCAATAGTTTTAATCCGGCTGCGGCAAAATTACGGAATGATCTTCATAGTCACATTATGTAATTGGTAGAACTTCAGAAGTTCAAATTTGGTGCAAGTGTTTCAATGTTGAGGTTTGCATATGCTTCTGATTCAGTCATCATTGTAAGCTTTCTTAATAATTTGTATTTCTTATTTTTCTTCGTTGGTATATTTTTTGCTCTTCCATTTTTCGCAGTGAGGCTTTCTCTGTTAACCCCTTGTGTTTTTTCAATAAGGGCTATACCTTGGCATGTAATAGTTATACATCAAATTATTTAAATTTTTTAGAATATCGTATGAATCTAAAAAAAAAAAAAAAATATATATATATATACTTTTAAAAACATCCTGGCTTTCGACAGACAGGTCAGTTACTATAATGCCCACAGACGGCAATCTTGGTGCTTTAAAGTCATAAATGTTCGTAAATATAAAATTAACGCTCTCTGCCAGGTAATCAGACAGACAAACCGTACAATTCCTATTTCTGAGATATGAAACCTTTCTTAATTTTCAAATATGCTAATTTTTCATTGTCAGTCAATAATCAACTCAGACGAAAAGACGATGTTTATTGCTATTTACGTTTTACTTTGCGTGAGGAAACCGGCTTTATAGTGTTCTGAAATTATGTATATAAAAATATACCCATATGGATTTGCTATTTTAGCATAGGCCATTAATCTCATAATTGAAATACTAGCCATTTTTTCTTTTTCCTTTAAAAAAATCAAATACTTCGTTACTAAAGTTACAATTATATGCATTTGTCCTGGTATGAATCAAGAAATATGGTTTCTTATTGCTCGTGATGTGAAGCTGGGTCTCTTGAGATATTTAAATTGCTTGATATACCTCCTTAATGTGAAAGTTATCGCTACTATTACGCGAATAGATAATGCAACATCACACTTGAATTTTTGTAGCTGTTGGTTACCCAGATTTCAGCTACCTTGGCGGTCGTAAGCGAAGCTAAGTAATGGAAAATCACAAAACAGCGGATTTTTAATATGGAAAGATTAAATTTGCTTTCCAAGTGCCACTTGTACGGACTCTTATGACGTAAGTCACTAATTCGTGTGTATTGGAGTGAGTATTTTCTTAATACTTTCTTTTCAATTTTTTTCAAGATCATCATTATTCTAGTCTATATACCTACCGCATTGATTCTCTCTCTCTCTCTCTCTCTCTCTCTCTCTCTCTCTCTCTCTCTCTCTCTCTCTCTCTCTCTCTCTCCATCTAAGAGCTTGACCTCAATGAGGAACTCTCCATAAGGTGGGAATGTAATATACTGTATATACAGCCACACCAGATGTCTGATTATTTTTTTTCTGTATACTTTTACTGCAAAGACGGTACGATAGGATCACTAACCCCCATAATCGTAGAAGAAGTTAATTATTAGATTTCCTTGAAGGTTATTTTCTCTTTTGATCGTGCATTATCATATAGATTAGATGGAAGAAAACCAATGCTCTTTAACATTCCACTCTCCCACAGGGCTTCCTCCCTCCCTTGTCCTTAAGATATGAAATGCCCCTCCTGTTTGTCCACATACGTTTGTTTGTTTATTATGGGTCTATATTTAGCGATAAACTTCCACGATATGGGTTCAAAATGATGTTGATGATGATGCAATTTTTATGCGGCACTACGTTATTTTAATCTTCTTCGATAATGTTTTGTTGGCAGTTTTAATATTTTTTAAAGATAGATTAAGAAGTAACATGATTTTATGTTGAATTTGTCATTAATTATGTTTGATAGTGTAGAGTCAACACAGGACACCACTATGATGTTATTTCAGTATACCCTAAAACCTTATCCTTCTTCATGATAGATATTTGATTTCATAAAGCCAGCGTTGCTCTTAGGCGAAGAATTTAGAACCTCTCGTTGGAATCCCAGTAGACTCATTGGCACTCTTCAATAAGACTCGTTGAACCGAGTGCCAACGATCCCGCCTTGATGCAACCCCGACTTTTATTTCAGTCGCCATGAGTCAAAGTAAACACCATCGTCTTAACATAGGATATAGGGCGCTTACGACCCTTACGCCTTCGTAAGAGCTTTCAAGGGTCTGAACACGGGATGGTTCCTCCGTAAGTTTCATCTCGTTCTTTTTCAGTGCTTCAGTATAAACACATAACTGGTTTTACAGTTGATTGCACTTGGTTACCTTATGCAAAAGTCAAGAGAGAGAAAAGAGGAGCAGTTGCTTTTGTTGCTTTGAAAGGAGTGATTCATAGTGGTAACTTTGAGAAGTTTTAGATTAAATTTCTTCTTCACTTTATCTTGGTGCGGCCATTTAGAAAATATTTAATATTATTGCTAGGAAGAATTATGATGAACTCTTGAACATTTTAGGAATCGATTAAATTTTCGAAGAGAATTGCGTAAACACAAAGATATCAATTAGGTTTTATTTACTTAGCGGATAGTCAATTTCACAACAGGTTTACTTACTCTTCCGATGTTTAGAGAATTATATTCGACAGGTTATTTGGTCTCAGCAAGGAATTAGGTCCGAGTGGATCTTTACTATGGGTGTTTTTTATATCTTTAACAAACTCATATAAATCGTGTTGTCTAATGATATATATGATGTTGATTTGATCCGGCTTAACGAAGTTTTTGTTGTCCTTGGCCGTGGGTGTTATGTTTTGCCGTGTCCAGGTTTTATTAACAATGTACCATCACAAACTTTTTGGGTCTAAGAACCTTAGATTATTTGTTTATTTATTTATTTATTTTTTTTTTCTTGACCTAACTTAGGCGACTTGAGATCGATTTTTTTTCGGAATTCATTGTCATTTGTGAAGTAGTATTAGTAAATCAACTCGAAATTTACAATGTGTTATATAATAGATAATAAGAGGTAGATAAATCCCTATCAATAAAAATATATTTTATTTTAGACATGTTAGCTGTTTGAATACTGGGTCTTCTGGGTGTATGATTTTCAAAATCTTTTCATGTGCTACGCTTCAAAATATAGATTCATCGTATGCGTGTTATGTTTTTATTCTATTTTTGTGTCCCAGTTAATATTTTTAAACATATCCACATTCTGCACTCAAAGTTCCTCTTATCCTAGTTTATATAAGGCTCGTTTTTTCCTATTTGGTAAGATACATTAAATACTTTTTAAAGAATCAAAGCGAATATCGCTATTATTATGAATCCCAAATATTTCGATGCTTTCCCTCCTCATTTATACCAGTTCTCCCATTTATACCAGCCTGACCGTCACTTCCTTTTTTTTCCACCAGTCCCACCAGCCACCCTTGGCCCTCCTGGCTGCCCTCGCCACAGTGCCTGGGACCATTCAGGGCGCAGTGGAGCGTGGGTTTTCCAGCCCATTACCCTCATGGGTCTCCACCTTCTCCTACTGCCTTTCCCTTCTAGCTAGCTTCCGACCTTGCTATTTTCTGCCCCGCCGTGGCTGGTTCCCTTGAACCCAACGAAGTCCAGCCGACTTTTTTTCCGAAATGGAGGTGCTGCAGTCGCAGAAATTAGCGTTAACTAGTTCGTGTTTTGTCAGCGGTAATGGGGCGACAAGGTTCTGCTTCAGACGGTAGCCATTATCCCTTCTTTCTTTTAATTTACCATTGCACCGACTGAGCTGTTGAAATAAAAACAAAAACATTGACGATAAGGTTTAAATATTTGACTTAAAGATATAATTTAATACTTTGACCTCAGAAGAAATTTTTATTTTTGACCCAAAGAGTAAGGACGAAATGGCTTTGTTTGTTTCTCTCTCTCTCTCTCTCTCTCTCTCTCTCTCTCTCTCTCTCTCTCTCTCTCTCTCTCTCTCTCTCTCTCTCTCTCTCTCTCTGTGTGTGTGTGTGTGTTTGTGTGTTTAAACATTTTCTTCTGCCACTGAATAAGAAATAAGTAGAGTGACTTCCGTGACCTCCTTCCTCTCTTTCCATAGCAAACAACGTAGAACTTGGCTGGTGTTTCCTTTTAGTGATGCCGCGTCTTGTGGAAGCGAGACGTCTCGATAATGGCCGCAACTTATCATGGCAACAACAAACAACTGTCTCAGCTTCTGGGAGCCAAAGAGCCATTATCGGTGAGTTACACTGCTTCCAGTTGAAAGGCGCGCCACGCTGAGCTATTGGGAGTTTTTCTAGAGCAACGCAGCTTCTGTCTTCTCTTAGCGCTCTCCTTCTGTCTCTGTGAGGCAGCATGGGTAATCCATAAATCTACTGGAATCCTCCGGCTGTGAAGGCGTCTTGTGAAACATCTACCTTCGCTTTCCTCAGCCTCCCTTTATTTCTTCTTCCTCTCCTCCTCCGAGGGATCCCGTCTTCTCCCCTTCTCGTACCCTTTCTATTTTTATAGTTCGTATCCTTTATCCGTTCTCTTTTGCAGGTCTTTTCATAGGAGGTCGCTAATTCCCCCCTACTGCCCGATACTCGTGAGTCATTACTATTAAATTACATCCGTTGCTGAAAGGATTTTCTAGTTTCCCCTCTGATGCGATTTGTGCAGTATCTTGCCCGAGGGGATTTCGTCATCGGATTATCTGCTCATTATATCGTGCTAAGTTCATTATCCGTGAAAACGGTTTCTGTTGTATGTAGGCGTCCATATACACATTCTACGTATACTCGTACATAGCCTACATGCTGACATGTCGGTAGTGTCTTGCATATGCATACATGTACTTAAACTTGTTTATATATATATATATATATATATATATATATATATATATATATATATATATATATATATATATATATATATATATATGTATATATATATATGTGTGTGTGTGTGTTTCAGTTAAAAACTCAAGTATTTCTTTGCATTTTGAACGAATAAAAGTAAAATTTCGAGGGGAAACATCACCAGTAAATCCAGTCTGCGAACCGGAATGTGTCGGCATCTGGATTCATCAACGTGGACTTCGGAGCTTCACCTCCACTGCCATTTACTTTTCCATTCTACGTCGCATATAAAAGTTGCTGATCTTGCCAGGACAGTGAGCATGGTCGTCATTTGTAAAATACGAAGACAGCTCGACGAAGCGGCACCCACTTCGAAAGGGCCTTTGCCCCCATGTGGAGAGCAAGAGAGGGGGGAGGGGGTTTGAATAAGAGAATGGGGTTGCCAGGGAGAACTGGCTTATCTCATCCAAGCATTCAAGAGGGGAGGCTGACCCGCGCTCCCTTACTGGTTCAAAACATTCTATATCCCTTTAGCATTTGTTGGTTAAAAGGGATCTCTCTCTCTCTCTCTCTCTCTCTCTCTCTCTCTCTCTCTCTCTCTCTCTCTCTCTCTCTCTCTCTCACTTTTGCCCTCTGTCTGTCTTGCTGAGTGGAAGCAAGGGGCGTGCAGACATTACTCGTCCCTTGTGTTTTGAAGATCCAACAGAAATGGGATTAAACACTGAGGGTGGAGACACTGGGGAGAGGCCAGATGGTCGTCTGAGTCGAAATTAAAGTGATTGGAGGTTCTTTGGATCACTTCAATGCTTTTCTGTCCTCCGGGTGCGGTGGTGATAGGACGGAGTGGTTAGATGTTTTCCTAGTTTCCTATGAGCTTTAGAACTGTTGACTCTTTTCTGGGATATTTAGTTCTTGTCCTGTTTCGGTCGTTTTTCTCAAGTGAATCGTAATTCACTTTGCCTTTCTTACTGAGAGGGTTAGTAAATCAGCATTGGTGGGTTCTGTGCTAATTATAATTTTCTTATGCTTCCTAATTATTTTTCTTATTTACTATAGTTGAAATATATTAATCATGGTACCATCAATAAAGCTCCTGAGGTGGATGTGGTCTAACTTGGGTTTCTGTTCCCGCCATATAATCGTCAAGAAATAAAGAATTAGTTTCGAGCTGTTATTTAATATTACCTTTTCCATGTTGGACCCTTTGGGATTATAGCATCCTGCTTTTCCAAATATGGTTGTAGTTTAGCTATTATAAAAGATAATAATAAACTTACTCTATTCTTTTTTTTTCAAAGACTCTTGAATTAAATGAAGGGGGCGTAGATATGGTTGCCATTACATTACTTCATGTGCAATGGCAGTGAAATATAAAGATGGTTGCTAAAATATACTTAACAGTACCATGCAAAGGTTTGATTGACCATAAAAATGTATAATACTTGCTATACTCGGAAAATGTAGTTGCTAAATAATCTTAACATCGGTCTATATGACCAGCATATTTCTCTCTCTCTCTCTCTCTCTCTCTCTCTCTCTCTCTCTCTCTCTGTACCAGTAATCAAGGACGCCATAGAAATTGGTTGTTGAACAGCACCTCTGTAGCATCCCTCTGAAGAGAGGGCAGTTGTTCCTAAAACGTCACTTGGCTAAAAACCACTTAATGGTCGTTATCTGCCTAGAAGCTCCATTCCATTTTCTCCTCCAGATGTAGTCGAAGGGCACGAATTTATAATCAGGTTTCAAAATATCGTAAGCAAATTGATTTGACTGGCTATTGCTGCATTTCACTAAGTGCGTTTTATATTCTTACGATGTGATTTAAATTTTGTGTTTGTTTGTTTTACTATGAATATTTTCGGTGGCCATCTAATTGTGTCATAGCTTAGAAAATACTCTTTTCATGCATGGGAATTTAAGGAAGGCTTAATGATAGATTTTTAATGAAACCAAAGTGTATTAGCACGTATGCTGGTTGATATGGTGCACATAACTTTTTCCGTCTTCAGTATATTTAATTAATTGCTGAAATAAGAGAGATATGTTTGAAATATCCATGGAATATAATTATTGGGGTTAGGGACTTTAGATTACTAAAATCCTATTCGTAAAAACAACCAATAGGCATAATCCTTCTAGGGTATTCAACCTCCGTGTGAATGATAAAGCCTGGTTAAATGACATACTTATTTGGAGAAACAGGAGGCGTATTGTTTTTGGAAAATGAATAGATCAGGTTTGACTTGTAATATGTATATTTAGATAACAGCTCTTGTATAGAGTTTATGCTTCAACTATAAATGAATACTCTTTGAGTAGTCTTACCTTGCTTAAACCAGATGGCTGAGTCATTGACTGTCCAAAGGAAAAGGTAACCATTTCGATAGTTACAAAACTATGATAAACCCTTTTTTGTCCGGTTTAGCTTTGAAAACAAGCCTGTTGCATCGATCCCATCTCTTGTGGTTGATTTAGAAATTTAGCCGTATTTTTTTTTATGGCGCATTCACTTTTGAGAAATGTATTCGGCTCTCTCTTCTTAATTTGCACTAAAGATGGTTAGTTTGTTTGGTTTTGTGGTCAGTTTTATGAATTTGGAATATAGATTTATTGTCGATGGATGTTGGTGGGGAGTGATTTTGTGGTTCCAGTTTCAATTTTTTCCTAATGTAAGGTTTTGCATTTTCTTTTTTTTTTATCCTTTTGAACCACTGTTATAGCCCCATTCATTTGTTTATTCAGTGTTTTTTTATGTTAAATTTGAAATATTTTAATTCTGGACGTGATTTTTTTGTATTTGAATAACTTAAATACTAATTCCATTTTGATTATAGTTTTGCTGGCAAAGTCACTTTATAAAATCACTGAGGATTCCCATGTTCAGCTTATCAAGTAGGTCTAACACTTGTCTAGTATGATCTACTCTATAATTGGAAATGTATTTTATTTTATATGACTTGCCTTTTAATTGAATTATTTACGCTAACAATAGCATGTGATACAGGTTCTCAAGAAAGAGCGTTGGCGATTATACTGATCGCCTTTGTTAGTGTTAACTTGACAGTCTCATATTTAGGTTTAACGGCCTTTTGCACTAGATTGATAATGAATAGTGGTTTAGTTCCTTTACGTGTCACTGGACTAGTGCAGGTTGCTTAATATTTTCCCGCTTAGTTCCTCATGTCCATCTCGTATTTCTTCTGCCCCAGTTTTATCTTTTCTGTGTCACTGCCTTTTTTGTTAGATTGGGATATTGTATTATTGTAAACAGGGTCGGTGGGTGACTCCTTACATTTATAGGAATATTATTGGTCTGATTGATAAACTTTGTGTAAATGAACTCTGAAGTCTATTGTGGTGACTATTGTAGCGTTACATATAGGTCAGTTTTCTGATCAATAGAAGTTGGCGCATTTGTAACAAAATTGGGTGAGATTTGTCGAATACTACCCATAAACCTTTGATGCAAATTTACATCAGTGTAAAACTATGTTCAATGTTCCACAGTGATGAAAACCATGCTGCATATTCATGAAACTAAATGGGATATTTCAGGAAGTATTAGTCTCCATACCTTGGCTCCCATAAAAGCTCACACACAGGTTCCGAGATTTTTTGAGATACACAGATATTCATTTGGATTGTAGATGGATATCCTTTTTCAAATTTTCTAAGAGTATTTGCAAAGTGTTTTATACCATCTTACCATTGATGATATTTTGTAGAAATTTCTTTCGCAGTTATTTTGATCCCATGATAACTTGGACCACCGGACCCCAATCATCCATTTTTTGCCACTTTATGGAAACTTTGCTAAGTTCACCTATTTAATGAAATGTTTCCATGAATATATCTTTTCTAAGTGGAATTTTAACGTTTGATTTTTTCATCTGTGTTTGTTATGAAATCTATGATCGCTTTTTATACCACTAGTCATCACTTATCTTCATTTTCGGTAAACGGGGTAAAGTTTTGTATTGATGAAGTTTTATTTCACTGAAGGGCTTTGAACTTATTACAGAATGTGGGCAATTGCCGATAGTAGTCTGTTGAAAACATAACCACACTTTTCAAATTGTCGCAAGTGTTGCGCTTTGACAAGATCTCTAATTTTATTAATTTTGATCTGTTTTGTTGATGAATCCGTGTCTATCCATGTTCCAAATAGGTAAGGAAGTTTAGCCTAAACTTTAGAATTCAGGTAAATTATGTTTGATATGTAGTTTTTAGTAATGTACTTAACAATTATATGCAACTGCGTTGTGCCTGCTGGATGCAACTCGGTATAATGCTTGTTTCAGTTGGTTACAGATCAATATTTGCTCATGTATAATAGAACTTTTTTTATTTGGATAAAGGGCATAATTTTGAACATTGAAACACATTTAGTATCTGGTCTGAGCCTCTATCACTTACTCTAACTGTGATCTTATAAAAGATAGTGAAAAATGGTATGTCCCAGTAACAGTGTACTAAAACAATGGTTTTTTTTTTTTTTTTTTTTTTTTTTTTTGCCCTCTATTATACATGTAAATGTCATAAAAACTTACTGTACCCATTGGTGTTGATTAACACCGGAGGTCTCTGTACAATTTTCACAGATGAATACATGAAACGAGAGTTCTGTTATTGGGTAAGATTCCAGGTAAATAAAACTGATTTTATCCCTATGTAACTAAGACAAAATCACCGAATGAAAAATTTTCTTGAATGGAAATGCAACATACCCTTACATTGAAAAAGGAGTTTACAAGTGAAAATCAATCTTGTTGATATTTCGAGAAATGCAAGCTAATAATCGATATTCAATTAAGATCTATGTAGCCATTAAGAAATGCAAGCAAATATATTTAAGGGCAAATTATGGAGAAGTCCGGATGTCCTGGGACGATTATGTGAATGCTACCTATATGCTCATAAAAGGATCAGTTACTAAGATCCTATAAAGAAAATCAATAATCGGTTGATGATGCCCATATTTTGCAGGAAGGTACAGTTAAAAATATCCCTGTTTTCCCAGACCTGAATGTTTCGACTTCAATACAAAAATAGAATTGGAATGCAAAAATAAAAATTCCTATTTTTACCTATATCTACGCTGACAAAGAAGCCAAGAGTACTGAGGTACTGAGATCCCTCACATTCCTCAGGGAGAATGTCCAGGTAAGAGGGACATACAATAATAGATTAACAATACATTTCCTTATATATTTAATCTATGCTGATGATGGAAGTAAATGGTATTACAGTACATGTTAAATTCATCTGAATGTGATAATTCTGATGGATATCGAAAAGTGTAGTTATTGATAAAGAAAGCTTGTGAAGGCAATATTTCGATATATTGAATAAATTAATTTTGAGAAAAGGTTATGAGCAAATATTGAAAGCGGGCTTCTACGAAAAGGGATTGCATTAAATATTTTATTAGGCCTGAAAATTTTTATGATAAATGACTAATCCTACTATAATTTCAGGCATTTTAAATACGTCATAGTTATCTCATTAGCACAAGAAACATTCCATGAGTTCTGCTTATAGAACAAAATCATCTGCATTCCAATAATCAAATTTAAAGTTAGATTGGCTACTTCAATTCATTGATAAAAACACACGTTACGTTGTCTTTCTTTTTTATTATTTAGAGATTATATTTCGTCACTATGAATACCCCCATATTACATTAGTCTTTAAATGTGCACTTGCGTTTAATTGCAGAATTGCATCAAGTGACTGGAGCCATACTGTCAAGTTATCTATAGGTTAATGCAAAATGTAACAAAATGTTCCCCAAAATTAGTTCTCTTCCCTAAACTTCTCAATTTATAATAGTTGGTTCACAATAAATTCATCTTTTTTTTTCTCTTGAATTGGTTATATATATGAATATTAGTATTAAGAATAAAACATAAAATTGTGGTAGTATTCTAGCTAATCTTGCAGATTAGCTATGCTGTTTCGGATTACAACTACATGGGCATAATAGTCATCCTTGGATGATTATTGCACTCTACACTTGTGTATCATATTAGGAATTGGCATTGCAACAGGATTTAACTTCTTGAAGAGTATTGGGAAATAAGATCCCGCTCATAGAATATAGAGAAAAGCACTTCAAACAACTCTTGAGAATGTTAATAAAAATTCCTTCACGAACTTAGTTCTCTGCATTTTATTGTTAAATTGAGGAGTATATATAGTCAGAAACAATTTAATATACTACTTACCAGTAATGGATACACATCAAACAATCCTAAGGCTCCGATGCATAGTGATGTTTTTCTTAGTTGGGATTAAAATAATTGAAATTATAATAATTATTGAAATAAATAAAATAATTGTGATTAAAATAGTAATAAATAAAATCATTTGACATGGTCATTATGTTGCCACAAGTAAATGATCATGGTAGGAGAAGGGTTCAAACATTTAATGGAATAGGATCCAGAAATATTTCTTTATTGGTTTTAATATTATTATTATTATTATTATTATTATTATTATTATTATTATTATTATTATTATTATTA
>NC_090745.1:93788822-93791322 GCF_036898095.1 Palaemon carinicauda
TCGGCCATTAATTACATAATTACAGGGGATGTTATAAGAATGGGGCTAAAACTGCTAACACTGTAATTGTCTTTGGCAATGAAGCAACGTCGTGTAATTGCTAATTGTCGCATATCGCATAAACGTAATTTTTACCGCCAGTTAATGTTCCTATCGTTAGATTTTACGTATTTTCGTACAGGTGGTGCATGTTCTATGTCAACAATATTTTTTATTCTTCATTTTATTCTTCCCTTCTTGCATCTTAGCTTTCTTTCGTTAGTTGCTTTATATTGGTAATATTCTTTTGTGATTTTATTGGTGCATTCTGTTTTTATTATTTGTTTAATTCCGTCACGGTGTTATTGGTATAACGACAACAAAATACTAGGAATGGCATAAGAAGTAATATTGGGAGATATCCAGAAAGAAAAAAAAAATTATTTTAAGGGGAATGATAATAATAATAATAATAATAATAATAATAATAATAATAATAATAATAATAATAATAATAATGATAATAATAATAATAATAATAATAATAATAATAATAATAATAATAATAATAATAATAATAATAATAATAAATGATAAATGATGAGTATACAGTAATTTTTCAATTAGATGGTATGTATATCTCTCTAGCTTATTTTTTTTTATTTTTTGCCCGATCCGAAAATCAAATTCTTAAACGAATTATTTCTTGACTAAAATTGTAATATTTTTCATGATTTTCGAAAATAATTTTTTCTGTGATTGCCAAGATAACTATATTTATAAAAGAAATTGTCGTGACAGAATTATGAATTTTGTTTTGTATCCCTACTCTCTCTCTCTCTCTCTCTCTCTCTCTCTCTCTCTCTCTCTCTCTCTCTCTCCTCTCTCTCTCTCTCTCTCTCTCTCTCTCTCTCTCTCTCTGTTCATTAGCTTTCTGATGTTCTGATTTAAAAACATTAATTCATTGTATGAATTTTTAGTACATCTTATAGATATTCTTAATTCAAGACAGGGCAGTATTTTAGTAAAGTTATTAACAATACTCCAGTAATATGCGCAACGTATTAGAAATTGATAGGTCTGTGTGTCCGTTTGGTAAGGAAAACTTACGATTTTTATATAAAACATTGAGTTTGAACAAAAGGTTATTTGTACTTGAAGAGTAGAGGTACCATTCCTTTTGTGTTATGAACAACCCCGTTAATCTCTTAGCAATAATAATATCAGCATTGGTAATAAATATTGATAATAAATGTTATAATAGTAGCGATCATATCAATAATAATGATATTGTAAATAACAATGATTTGATATTATCAGTAGTTGAGATAATGAATATCATTTGTATATCTTGAATGTAAGTATTATGTACAAATAAGATATAAGTTACTTTTCGTTTACATGATCAGTTTGCATCTTCAATCGTGATAAGTGCCCCCCCCAAAAAAAAAAAAATTATCAAGGCTGCGATTTATATATATGAATATATAATATATATATATATATATATATATATATATATATATATATATATATATATATATATATATTATATATATATATACTTTTCGTTTACATGATCAGTTAGCATCTTCAATCGTGGTAAATGCCGACCCCCCAAAAAAAATAAAATATCAAGGCTGCGATATATATATATATATATATATATGTATATATATATATATGTGTGTATATATATATATATATATATACATACATATATATATACATATATATATATATATATATATATATATATATATATATATATATATATATATATATATATATATGTATATATGTATATGTATGTGTGTGTAATGTGTGTGTATGTTTGTATGTATGTATATATGTATAATCAGTCATTTCATCAATAATAAAAATGTAATTTTCGTGGTGTTAATATTGATTTATTTATGTTATCCAAACTACGTTTCAGAGTTTTATACAATTAAAATGTTTTTCATGCAGCATAAAGAATATTTTAATGCCATAATTAATACCACAGTGAAAATACGTATTATAACAACAGCAGCTTGTAAACCCAGATCAATAAGATGCTGATAAACGAGAAAATTAAAGGAAAAAATGGCAAACGTTATGCTGTTAATTAAGTCATTTTTGTCACGGAACGAATTCTGATGCGAATATAAATCAAAAGCAGTAATTAACAAGACAAGACTTTATAGTCAATGCGACTCATCACTTGAAGTGTTCTGATGATTACAACGGTGCTGATGATACAAATGAGCAATTGGATTGGTAATGGCAGTGATTAGATAGAAGCGATAGTTTTTGCGTTGTTTAACTTTGGCTGCTTTATGTGGAGTTGTTGTTCTTTGTATCGTAAGAATATATATATATATATATATATATATATATATATATATATATATATATATATATATATATATATTATATATATATATATATATATATATATATTTCTATACAAATGTTTTATAATCTTAAGAGTTTTTACTATTATTATTATTAGGATTATTATTATCATCATCATCAT
>NC_090745.1:93803288-93810788 GCF_036898095.1 Palaemon carinicauda
GCCATTTCGAGTCTCATTGCAGTCCACCTCATTTCTATTTGGGCCCTTTTTTGACACGTTTTACGATGATCATGGTCGTATTTTACGACTGATTATAACGATCAAAATATAATTTAAGCGCTCCTCTTGTAAAGCTCCTAGTTGTCATCTACGAGGGTCGCGGTAGACGAACCAAGCATCCCAAAAAGGTGTCCTTTTTTATTCTCTTTCATTCAATCTTTCTTTCTTTTTCAGAGTGGATGGCTGGGGGGGGGGGTATGTAAGGGGGCGATGTGTGTGCGGGATGGGTGCCTAGAGAATGTCTGTTCCATCGCGAGTGTAAAAGTAATTTACTTATGGACGCTCATGGGTTCTAAAGCGTAGACATTAGGAGACACTTATTATCTGGTAAATGTAGTGACAGAGCATTGCCGAGGTATGATCGGAGATGCCCCAATGTCTTATTCCTCTCTTCGGGCGTTTTTGCCATACGGCTTTACGTTGATTAGGCAACCTCCGGTTCTCTTCAAAGGTACCCATAAAACTAAAGCCTTCACAGTATCAATTCAAGATCATTGCTTTGAAGCACAGGTCATATTCAAATTTCTCTCTCTCTCTCTCTCTCTCTCTCTCTCTCTCTCATGTGTAATGTCATTATACGGTGCCTCATATCTTCAAGGGCAAAGCTGAGCATGACAAATAGAAATTACATCTAAATTACTAAAATACCTGAAATGGCTCCGATTGAAATAGATGTATTGTAATAGCATCTCTTGTAACTGTATATTACATGGACCATTGCCATGGAAATCGATAACAGTCGGCTCATTGATATGTGAAAAGGAAAAGGCATCGTTATTTTCAGAATAAATCAAACAGTCGCGTTCACCGAATATCGAAAGAGGACGCTGAGGAGGGGTTGGAAGGCTGCTGGACATCGGGGCTAGGTCTTGAGAGGGGTCCTACTCCAGTAGGATGTCGGAGTATGGTCCCCATACCCTGGGGATGGATAGTATGGTGTAGTGGAAGGAGATATGGTTTGACCAAGGCATGCTGGTTCCCCCTCCAGCTCCCTCTGCCCTCCCTACATCCTTCTCTCCCTCCTCCATTACGAAAACCTGGAGTTTCTGTTCCACCGATGACGAGAGGGAGAGGTCCTGGCGATATTTTAGCCCTGGGGCTTAATTTGACATGTAGGTAGGGTTTCTTTGATATCTTGAAGGAGTAAATCAGCCCCATAAGGACTTCCACTGCCAGATTCGGCGACTTTATAGTGACACTTTCTTTCATTTCGCAGTTTATTTGCTGTTAGTTTAGTTTGTGGGGTGTATTAGAAATTTTGCCTCTCTTGCAGGATGACGGCGAAGGAAGCAGGAATGGAGTTCTCAAAGGGAGCAAACTTAAAGTTTTCTTTAGTTAGCTTCTCAAACGGACAGTCAGAGAAATCATGAGAGAGAGAGAGAGAGAGAGAGAGAGAGAGAGAGAGAGAGAGAGAGAGAGAGAGAGAGATCAGTCCTGAAATCGTGTGTGAAAGTGTGAAAGAGTTAAAAAAAGTTATTTCATCCTTCCCATATGCGTGCGTGTTTGTGTTATATATATATATATATATATATATATATATATATATATATATATATATATATATATATATATATATATATGTATATATATATATATATAGAGAGAGAGAGAGAGAGAGAGAGAGAGAGAGAGAGAGAGAGAGAGAGAGAGAGAGAGAGAGAGAGAGAGAGAGAGCAATCCTGAAATTGTGTGTGAAAGAGTTAAAAAGCAGTTATTTCATACTTCCCATTTGCTTTTGTGAGAGAGAGAGAGAGAGAGAGAGAGAGAGAGAGAGAGAGAGAGAGAGAGATGAATCTAAATTCTCCCGATCCCATTATGAGATCCATATCGTCTCAAGGTATTGAGTCAATCCGGGTGATTATCATTGATGAATGGTGATTACACTGCCCAGTGCGATGCTAATTACAAAACCTCTTGGTCTAATGGACGTGAATGCATACATTGATCTGGTGGATAATGTTATTCATGCGATATGAATTTTATAATCAGCTTCAAGGAGTTTCATGAATAATGTTATTCATTCGATGATATAAATTCTAGAAAAGCCTCTAGGAGTTTCTTGAATAATGTTATTCATTCGATATGAATTTTAGATTCAGCCTCGAGGAGTTTCATGAATAATGTTATTCATTCGATGATATGAACTCTAGAAAAAGCCTCGAGGAGTTTCATGAATAATGTTATTCATTCGATATGACTTCTGGAATCAGCCTCGAGGAGTTTCATGAATAATGTTATTCCTTTGGTGTGAATTCTAGAATCAGCCTCGAGGAGTTTCACGAATAATGTTATTCATTCGATAAGAATTCTGGAATCAGCCTCGAGGAGTTTCATGAATAATGTTATTCATTCTATGATATGAATTCTAGAATCAGCCTCGAGGAGTTTCATGAATAATGTTATTCCTTTGGTATGAATTCTAGAATCAGCTTCAAAGATTTATTATTATTATTATTATTATTATTATTATTATTATTATTATTATTATTATTATTATTATTATTATTATTATTATTATTATTAATATTATTATTATTATTATTACCTGATAGATGCCGAATAATACTTAAAAGGTCAAGAAAAATTGTTACTAGATTACTTTTTTTTTTTTTTTTTTTTTTTTTATTACATTTTCTAGGCAGTTCTTAATTTTCAAGCACATGTTTATGCTTTTGATTAGTGCATATAATGAATGTATGCATAAGTATCCTTTAAAGTAGTTATCTTAAGCTATTGAATATGAAATAGCTATGAAATCTGAATGATTGGGTAAGTGAGATGACTCTTGTAATGCCAGAGCTAAAATCCTTGCCAAGAAATTTTGCAAAAAAAGAAAAAAGTTTTTCTTTTTCTTTTTTAAATCTGTAGTATATTTCTTGATTACGTTTATGTAAGGGAGATTGAGCAGATGTTGACATCATTACTTTGTTTTTTTTCTTTTTTTTAGTATATGCAATTTAACTCTATTTCTGTTTATCCTGCTGGACAGTAATCTTCATAGCATTGTAAATCTTATACTTTTCCTTTTTTTTAAAGAAAAATATATCCTTTTTTTTTTTTTTTTTCTTTTTTTTTTTAGAATTCTCCAGACTACATTATATTTTTATAACCCGACATCTTTGGGTCCTCAGGGTCTGGCCTTGATCTCGCCGACTTTGTTATTATTTTCTTTCATTAGTGCTAATCACATCTTATCTTGCAACACAGTGCCTCTATCTTTTAGATTTAAGCTAGAGTTATAATTCCCGTCTGCCCTTGCCGACTTCAATTTAACGTCGTATGAAAATAATAGGATATTTTTTTTCATTCGTAAATGAATGTACAATATGTATGAATGTATTTATGGATTGCAGACAATTACATGGCCAATTTTTTTTTCTCCCTTTTGCTGTATACAAACCATTTAGATTTTACTATTTTTCATGTCACCTTTCATTCCAATTCAGGATCAGTTATTCCTTTAAAAAATAATTGTTTAAAGCTTTAAAGGCCACTCATTAATGGCAGCGGCTTGGGACAGTGACAATGTCCTTGCCAAGAGGATAATGTCTGAGAGACTGACCATATACTCGTATAGATATGTTCAGCGCCCCAAAGTTCCTTCCCCACCCAAGCTAGGACCAGGGAGGGCTTGACGATGGCAGCTGATGACTCAGCAGGCAGACCTATAGGCTTCCCCAAACTCCCCATTCTCAGCTCACAAGGATAGTGAGGTTGTAAACACTACAAGAAATTGTCAACCCTGAGCGGGGAGTCGAACATCATTGAATACAAACCACCAAATTTATTAAAGATCTTGTTAGAGTTTTGCATGAACATCTGTTGATTAAGAGTTGACATAATGTGTGAAAAGCTGTATTTCCTCCTCTAAATTTATTGTAATTTTAGTCACAAATATATTTTTTAATTTACAAATAATTGATTCTTTCTCATCTTATAATATTTAGTTTATTCCCTGCCCCCAATTTGATTAAACCCGAGTTACCAAGTTAGAGGTTAGAAGGTAGTCTCTTAACAAAAGTTTTAGTCATGTTTTTCATTATTTATTTTAAGCACTTAAAAGCTCTTTCACATCATCGTTCTAGTTTCTACTTCAGTCATATTATGAAATTCAGAATTCAACTCTGCAGAATACGGGCAGATTTTTATATTTTTATGTCAGCGATTTTCCACAATAAATCAATAGATGGCGTTCAAGATATTTGAAATAATTTTCTTCATATCAATTTCGGTTATGGTTATTTATTATTGTTAAAGAATTACAACGGATCTATTTTCCAAATCTAGGTAATTCGTCATTGCACTTAACCACCGTTATGAATTCCAGCTGATCGTCCGGCCCCTTTTTCTCCCTTCACGTTATTTTCAGACTATTTATTGGATGCATTTATGGGAGATGACAGCCTCTTAGGCCAGGGAAGAGAAATGGCATCGTGGTTGACATTATATAACAGCAAATGGCCGTGAGTTTGAAGGTGCATCGCTCGGGTATGTTTGAAGTAGCCTCCACAATGACCGCTACGGCCTCCTTCAGTAAATTATGGACCATGCGGCAACTGCCTTCACTGTTTAACATACCTCGTTTGGCCACGAAAATGTATGAATAATTTAGCCATACCAGACATTTAAAATTTTCTGCTGGAAAGGATGGAGCGTAAATCAGCGTATGCGTGTTCATAGGACCATTTTTTTTTTTTAGGTTCATTAGTTTTTCTTCATTCTTTTTTTTTTTCGTCTTTGACATACTTTTTTTGCCCTACCATTAGCTGTAAAAAAATAGCATTTTGTGCGCAAGTAAAATGTTCATATATTTTCTTAGCATTTCCCTTTAGGCAGGACGGTCAAAACTCCTCAGATCTTAAAGCCCTTATAATGCGTCTTTATACACAACACTGAGGCTATAAGCTGCGATTAAGAAATTAACTTCCTTTCCTGTTATCATTAACCCTTTCAAACAAATACATAAAGTTGCAGCCTCTAACATAACGAAAATTCCCTCTTGATTAAAATATACCTTCGTAAATAGCGACGAAAATGGCTATTTTTGGTCTTAATATCGTCCTAAATAATCCTTTTAACTCCTCACCAAAGCAGAGGAAACTAACCCGTACGTACTTAGTACTTAAGCCCAGAATCCTATAGCTTATGTCAGGCAAATAATGTCTCTCGTAGGTTGGTTCAAAATCCCTATGGCATCTCTAATGACTCCGGTGGCATCTTGATAACCTCCTTGGCACTCCCATCTTGGCTCTCTCAGTGGCATCGCTACACCAGATTGGTGGCACTTGACCATCCTGTTCCCTCTTCTTTTACTCTCTTGCCCCCCCCCCTCCTATCCCGTTCCCCCTCCTCACCCCCTCCCTCCTTTCTCTACCTCTCGGTACTCCTCGTTTGAAAAGTCATGATGGCCATCTAAAGTATCACGACAACAGATTTTCCGATAAGGCGTTGTTTGTGTTTTTATTTGCTGCTGCTTTAGATGTTGCAGTTCGTGATGTTGCTTCTCCTTTTTTTACGGCTCTTCAGAGAAATCTAAGCTCGTCTTTTTTATCACCATTGTCATCATCATTATTTACTTTTGGTCAGCGTCATGCGTTGATGTGTTTATTCTTTCATAGATGTATTGGTCGGTGAAGATCATTACAGTTAAATAAAGTTATAGTACCACCTATTTTTTTCTTTTTTTATGTGTGTGTGTATATGTGTGTGTGTGTAACGCGTGCTTGCGGTTTTCAAGAATTGCTTAAGATTGGGTGAACAAAAGTTAATGAGAATTTGTAGTTACTTCTATAGAAAAATTTTTCAAAAGTCTCAAATTTTCAATTTGTTTAAATGCTTTATGTTTGGTTGGTTACATAATGTCAGATTTCCTAGATGTCCTATTTTACTACATACTTATTACGCATCGGTGTTAGACATAGAAATTTATATCACACAAAATATTAACGGTTTCTCTTCTATGGTCTATTTTAACATTTTCATACCTTGCGGTTAAACGTATTTCAAAATCGTACCTTTCTGCAATATAACCGTGAAATCGATAGTTAATGTTATTCGTATTGGTCCCCGATTGTAACTGATCTATAATCTGCAAGCCTCAAGTATCCCAGCTTTTATTTATATTTCCAAAATTTACTCTATAATATTAAGCTACAAAAAATGGGGGAAGATAAGATATTATTGTCTAAATTAAACTTATACCTTTATATGAAAAGAAACGCCGTAAAAATAGAACTACATGTAAAACATTTGAGGTGTATAAAAAATAGCCAATTTGATCCTATATAGAATTTTTATATTCTTAAATACTGGTAACATACCTTTCTGTATTTTAAAAGTCCATAATAAAATTAATAGGAAATCTTATCTTGTTCCACCTTGCCTTTTATGGCTCAAAATAACTGATCGATCGTTCCTAATCGAGCATTCCTCCATCCATTTTTCCTCTTATCAACAAACGTTTTTCCATGAAATGCTCCACGTTTTCCGAGGGACGTTCATTAAGAAGTCGTTCACTGTCGTTATTATCACATTTACTAGTAACAAAGAGAATAACATTGGGATAGGTTTTTCATCTATGCTGAGAAATCAGTACATGACTAGCTCACCCTGTTGTCACCAATTCCTTACACACACATATGTATTTTATATATATATATACATATATATATATATATATATATATATTATATATATATATATATTATATACATATATATACATATACAAACAAATATATATATATATATATATATATATATATATATTTATATATATATATATATATATATATATATATATTTATATATATATATATATATTTATATTTATATTTATATATATACTTATATATATATATATATATATATATATATATATATATATATATATATATATATATATATATATATGTATATATATGTATATATATATAGGCATACATACATACAGATAAAGCTGACACGTTGATAGATTTATAGACACAATGGCCGAGAGAGAGAGAGAGAGAGAGAGAGAGAGAGAGAGAGAGAGAGAGAGAGAGAGAGAGAGAGAGAGAGAGAGTATTAAGATAGTTTCTCAAATTTCAGTTTGCTTTTTACCCAAGTGTTCATTGCATCGTGGAACTGAGGAGAGTTGAAATTTTAAGAGAGCTAGGAGAAAAGATCAAAAAATATATTTTAAATGCCTGAAGGAAGAAGAGATGTTAAGACACCTAGTAACAATAGTTATTTTACCAGACATAAATCGCTTATATAAGCAAAATATTATTATTAATATTGATAAGGTATAGTTTCATTATTATTATTATTATTATTATTATTATTATTATTATTATTATTAATTTTATTATTATTATTATTATTATTATTGTTATTATTATTATTGTTATTATTAATTTTATTATTATTATTAATATTATTATTATTATTATTGTTATTA
>NC_090745.1:93815788-93820388 GCF_036898095.1 Palaemon carinicauda
TTCATGTGTTGTTTATACTTGCTTTTTCCTTGTTGAGAGAGAGAGAGAGAGAGAGAGAGAGAGAGAGAGAGAGAGAGAGAGAGAGAGAGAGAGAGAGAGAGAGAGGCTTTTAGTGTACGGCATAAAATTATGATCGGAAGTTCTATGGACAATTATTAATGTAAATAGATTTCATACGAGTAAAATATACCAGCATCAGAAACGCTTAAATTTCCATTTCGATTATTTTGGTTTATAAATATTTGAATGTAATGCTATAGATAATATTTTAGTATCCAATGAATTGTCTTCTACCTAGACTTGGATATCATCCTTTTTGATTTGACAAAATCTAGGAAATAACTTTGAAAGAACTATTCTATTTATTTAACATTTGATTCCATTTATATCGTGTATGTTAGCTTATATTATCTTGATAGTTCTTTTCTGAATTTTATGTTGTCACAGACATATATTTTGAATATGATTATATATAAACACGCACACACATTATATATATGTATATATATATATATATATATATATATATATATGTATATGTATATATACATATATATATATATATATATATATATATATATATATATATATATATATATATATATATATATATAAATGCATACATACATACATATATGCACGCACCTACTCTGCTTTCATCCGTATAGTTTGTATGTAAATATATATATATATATATATATATATATATATATATATATATATATATATTTATGTATATATATATGTATATATAAATAAATATATATATATATATATATATATATATATATATATAATATATATATATATATATATAGTATATATGTGTGTGTTTGCGTTTGTATCAATAAAAGAAGAGCAAGAGAGTATGTGAGAATATTTATATGTAATCATATAAATTCATGTTTATTTGTGTGCTCATCCGTGTGTAACATATGCATACATTATATTCACTTTCATAATTCGGCAGAAACGGATAAATCGCCATCGAGTAAAAATGAACAGGTTTAATGTTGCAATATCACTTCATCCTCAGATATCGGTGGGAAGCCTGATAAGGATGGATTTGAAATTGCCCCCTTATCTTATCATCCACATTTCTTGCAATTTTTTGGTGACAGCTGCCATAATTCTCCACGCTCACACATCCTGTGACCCGTGCACGGTTTATTGTCGGCCTTATGCCACTTGATATCAAGCTGTGTTATCTACTTGATTGTTACGGATGCCAGAAGAATTGATATTTGAATGCTTTGCAATGTTTAAAGGTCCTTTTGCTCGATGTCAGAGTTGTTTATGTCTACAGATGTTGTAGTCCATTTAAAAAGAGATACGTAGTGTATAACCAAAAGAATGATATTTGAATTCTTTGTAAAGCTTAAATTTCTAATGTTTTATGTTTACGAGTCATGTGATTTTAAAAGAGTTCCGTATTGTATTTACACTATAGAGTATCTATGGGACGATATGTAAAACGACCAGATATTCTTTGTGATGTTTTTCCGGAATGTTTATGAATATTTTTTATTTAATATGTAGGTAACAGTTTATGTTAATTACATTATTTTACGAGTGCCAACGTATTGCGATCACCAATCACGTATTAGCGTTAATGTTTTAAAGAAGTGGTCGGGAAACTTGAATATAAATCCTTCAGCATAATCTAGCCTTTCAAAGTGAATTTGAATATACCTTAATCTTACGATTTTTATCTATAAGATATATACCGCTGATAAATCCCTCTTTGAAAGTAAATTAAAGTAAGTTCCAATTAAATTCGCTTATTGGCTGCCAACGCAAGACCCTGTGTCTTGCCTAAGGCAAGGCAATCTTTACAGAAGAGCTGATAACTTGCAGCTTTCATTCCCTCCAACACTACCGGTAAGTAACTTTATTTTTAACACGAAGGGACTAATTTCAATCGTCCACAATGAACTAGTGAAATACCAGAAGAACCGCCACTGAAGAAGGTGGAAGTCCACATGGGTGCTTCTTACCCAGCCTTCTTCTTTCCGTACCTCATCCCCCGACTGGAAAGTTCTTCTTATGAAGACTCCACTATATGTGAACGGTGCAGAAAATTGATCATCATTTCCCAGATTGACATTTAGGGCCCCCCTGAGTGGCACTAGCAGGACTGGTATGCATGGAACTCTGGTAACATGGAAATGAGCTAGTAGTAGTTTCTGGTGGGGCCTTCATCGCTGCTGCCTCTAGCTCTCCTTTATGACTTTTTGAACGCTTCCATTTGGGTGGAAGAGGAGGAGGAGGAGGAGGAGGAGAGGAAGAAGGGGAAGAAGAAGAGAGGAGAAGGAAGAAGAAGAGACTCTCTCTCTCTCTCTCTCTCTCTCTCTCTCTCTCTCTCTCCTCTCTCTCTCACTCTCTACGCATATATGCATATATAACGACACCTATCCTCACACATACACTATATATATATTATATATATTCAGATATATGTATACATACATACATACATATATGTGTATTATATATATATATATATATATATATATATATGTATATATATACACACACACATACATACATACATAGTATAATGTATACACGCTCTCGTGTGCATTCATGTGTTCAAGAATGTATCAGTGAGAAAGCGTAGAGATTTACATTGCGCTCTAATATAATGTATCTATATATAGATACAAGCTCACATATTTACTTTACATAACATACTCACAGCACCACAGGGTAATTATTCTTTATTTCTTATGTGCGAACATGTTAACAAATGCACACGGTTGCATAACTAATGAGCTGGTTCAGCATGACAACAAATATTGGTTTGAGGTCATTGTTTTTTTTTTATCTGTACTTGTTTAATATATTTACGAAAATAATTATTTGTGGTCTTTGTTAAGCGAGTTGTGTTCTATACTCCATAATCAACATTTTCTTTTTCCACCATGGGAATATATCCTTTAGTCAATTGCGATTATTTGGAATCAATCTCTGGGAATTCTTTTTCATTCCTCTCTATTCATCACAACCTCACGACTCTTAGGCCCTTGTCGATCGTGCCCAAGGAGTTGTTTAATAGAGTGATATATACGCTCTCCGTGAGGGAATGCTTTGTTCTTCTGCTACCCTCTATTTGCAATGGCTATCTGGCAATTTACTCCCATTCAGCTTTAGACACAAGATGCGCGGACGGCGTAGACATACGCTGGAGTAAACATTATTATAGGGGAAGGGTGGTTTTCAACCTCAATAAAATCAGGCTACGGGTTAAAATATGAATCATAATTCTTTTTGCTCTTGGAAGGCCAGCGACCCCTTCCTAGCTGCTGCTTCTAGTTCGCGCAGGCCTTGGGTGAAAGGGGAAGGGTAGGGTTGGGGGGGGGGGGTCCCAGGTCGTCGGTATGGCTCGTTGGGGGGGAGGTACCTTGAGAAGAAAGCTGCTAGCTTCAAGTGTGGGGTAGGGGTTGGGGGGCCCCAGGCAGGCCGGTTGGCTGGCAGGTTGGTTGGCTGGCTGGCTAGCTAGCAGGCAGGCAGGCAGACCAGGAGGCTTTGGTGGTAGGAGTCTTATTTAGGTATATCAAAATGGTCTTCAAAGAGATGCCTCCTCATCAATGTGCAGATATTGAATGCGTGTTGCCATTCATCATCCGTTTGATTTGATTTGGTCACAGAACTATTTATGTAAAACCGTATTTCATTTTAATTATAATTTAGTTGGCCTTCAATACAAGGATCTTATATATATATATATATATATATATATATGTATATATATATGTATATATATATATGTATATATATATATATTATATATGTATGTATGTATATATATTATATATATGTATGTATGTATGTATGTATGTATATATATTATATATATGTATGTATGTATGTATATATATTATATATATGTATGTATGTATGTATATATATATTATATATATGTATGTATGTATATATATATATATATATATATATATTATATATATGCATGTATGTATGTATATATATTATATATGTATATGTATGTATGTATATATATTATATATGTATATATATATATATATATATATATATATATATATAAGCACTGTATATACCCATGGCCAGACTTGTAATCTAATACGATTAAAAACACTTCAAACACTTGAATATAATGTGTGTATGTGCATGGCGATCATATCTGTGTATATGAAAAAAGTTCTCTTTATTGATATACTGAAGGACAGGCAGTTAGGGACAGTAGATAGTGTAAACAAGCAGAACATGAGATCATGTTACATTCTTATACCCACTTATAGAGCGAAGTCATTCTTGCGCAAGTCACTTTATTTACTTTCGAATTCTGATTAGTGTTGGCGTCTCCTTCTCGGTATTTTATTTCTTTTTGGGTATATTGTTGATGGTTTAGAGATATGAAATTCAATAGGTATTATTTTCTCGCATTAGTATTTATTTTACCTTTTCTTATTCACGTATGACATGGAAGTTTTATTTTGTTGCCTGATGTCTGTTCGTAACTTGTATTATTGTGCATAGATTGATACTAGATTTTTTTTTTCAAAAACATATTAACCTCAATATTCGCATATCTAACTCATGCAAGCACAAATTATGTGTG
>NC_090745.1:93820888-93835888 GCF_036898095.1 Palaemon carinicauda
TACAAGAAATATCTTAAATATAACCAGTAAGCTACTATTCTCTCTCTCTCTCTCTCTCTCTCTCTCTCTCTCTCTCTCTCTTTATATCTGTATAAGAAATAACTTGAATATAACCAACTAGCCATTATTCTCTCTCTCTCTCTCTCTCTCTCTCTCTCTCTCTCTCTCTCTCTCATATTACTAAATACACATCAATGTATTAAAATTTATTTCATGCATATATCTGTACAAGAAATAACTTATATATAACCAGATAGATATTATTCTCTCTCTCTCTCTCTCTCTCTCTCTCTCTCTCTCTCTCTCTCTCTCTCTCTCTCTCCACACAGACGTGTACTCATATTTATTGCATTAGTGTACTTATACAAGAAATAATGTAAAGATAGCCACTTTTCAGTAATTGGATCACGGATATGCCTACATACATTAATCGTAATGTATACATATAATGTTTTCAATTCTACTTGAATAATTCTACATAAAAAATGTACAGTATAATTATAACAATGTATCATTGAACAATATACTTGAGCCATCGCCATAGATTTCAAGGTCATTTAACCATATGTTTTAAAGGTTTCTGTAGAGTGATGTAGAGCATGAAAGATGTTAGAACGATCGAAAAGGGCTCTCTCTCTCTCTCTCTCTCTCTCTCTCTCTCTCTCTCTCTCTCTCTCTCTCTCTCAAAGTAATAATTTTTATTCGAAATGTGTAATAGCGTTTAATGAGTGAATCATACAACAGAGAAGAAATAATATGCTTTAACATAGAGAATATTTGTACATAATGTATAAATTCGAGATAAATTAATCGCATGAAATACAAGCAGCTCTAAGATATAGTCACGTAATTTATGGAATAAGAAAAGAAATTCCAGTAACTACTTAACCTCCATTTGATTTATTTGTAAATTAATTAAACATAAGATCATACACAATAGCAGTTACACAAACACACATTCCAAATTTGTTGGAACAGAATGTGACCTTCCACAACACATTTCTTATAAGATTTTCCCTTTTGTTTTTATCCGAACTTTGTTTATGTGTTCGTGGCCGGGTGTTGTTGATGCCCATGTAGGATTTGTTATCCTATCTGGTGTCTGTTTTAGAGATGATTTCCTTCAACGTCATCCCCACTCTCTCTGCCGGTTCCGTTTAGCATTTGAATATCCTCCTTGATGGACTTTTCAGTCAGCCAAAAATTCCCCCCCCCCCCTCTCTCTCTCTCTCTCTCTCTCTCTCTCTCTCTCTCTCTCTCATTTTTAAAGATAAGTAATTCACACACACAAATACATACATACATACATTATATATGTATATATATACATATATATATGTGTATATATATATGTATATATATATATATATATATATGCAATCCCTTCTTGTATGAGTGCGTATGCATTTATATATATATATATATATATATATATTTATATATATACTGTGTATATATATATTATATATATACTGTGTGTATATATATATATATATATATATATATCATCCCCTTTCCTGTCTCTCGCTTGAACTTGACGTCCACCGGGGATATTTTTCCCTCCCATTCTAGTATCTTATGAGATAATATCCCCACAAACTATATCCTTCCTCTCTTATTCTAAATCCTATGTCATTTCCAGGACCTATCAACCCCTCTCACTCGTCTCCCGAGAACCACACCTTTTTTCATTCCATCTTATGTCAGCTTGTTATTCTCTAATCCTCTTATCACCCTCTGCCAACTGCCATGTGCTTTCTATTTTCCTTTTACTTCTTGTAATTATTTGTATGTTGCTTTGTTTGATAGTGTTTTTATATAATATATGCATATATATTTGTATAAATAAATATTTATATGTGTGTAAAAAATAGATATACGTAACTATATACTTCATATGAATATATAATATATATATATTTAGCCTATAAATGTATATATACATATGAATATATATATATATATATATATATATACACACATTTGTATGTATATATGTATGTATGTAATATACAGTGGCCTGTATGTATAGGTATATATATACTATATATATATATATATATATATATATACTTATTTATTTGTGTGTGTATACTTTCTGAGTGGGGGATACCTTAACGTGGGGAAATGTTTTTCTGTAAGCAATCAAACTAAAGTCTCCCACCATCACCAATCCGCAGTGGCCAACGTCATGATGAGAACTGGCCAAACCCCATACATGAATAAGGACATTTATGAGGCCTTTGTCCTGCATTGGATTAGGAACGGCAGCATTTTTCTTTCTTGCTTGAACACAATATTATTATTATTCTTTTGACATCTGTTTTAATTTGAAGGTACAATAGAACAATTTTATTAATTAAACTCTGTTTATTTGTCACTATATTACATAAAATATGTAAAAATTTCTGATAGAGGTTGCTTATTAATGGCGTCTCTCTCTCTCTCTCTCTCTCTCTCTCTCTCTCTCTCTCTCTAATTAAGCAGTTATATTCTTCCTCATTTGCTTAATAAGTGATGGATCCATCAAATGATGCACTTAATGCTTTAATTATCCTTTGCATTCTTATAGATAATGTATTTCTAATTAGGCCTGTCACCTTTGCATTGTCACATTTCCTTTTGAATTACGTCGCTGGCTGTAATCAATGTATCAGAATGAAAGTTTTAAAATGAGATATTTATATTTTTTATCTGTAACAACCTAATAAAAAGAATCAAACTTGATTTGGCATATGCTTTTAAATGTTAATGCTGCTTAAATTCATTTCCTTATTTCCAACTAAATATCATTTATGATATTCTTTTGGTTTTATCTATAAATGCATTTTATGTATTTTTTACTGTCATCAGCAGTCCAACTGTTTCGTTCTAAAGATCAGATCTTCAAAAATATATATATATATTTTTTTTTGTAATTCATATCTAAGTATTCTACTTTATAACAGCAACTGGTTTTGGAAATTAATCAACACTAGTTTATTCAATACTCGGTATTTGGACAAAACCATACATGAATTACAAGCCTGACAAGATACTCAAATGAAAAAATGAACGATGAAATAACAAAGCAAACTTTTCCTTTTCAGGTAAGAAATGTGGCTGAGCTGTAGTGAGAAAACGGGAAAATGGAAGGTAATATTCTTTAATTAAGTGTCATTTGGCATCGTTACATGGATATTGAACGGCGTCTTTGTTGATTTGATTGAAGAGTTTTGTAGGAAATGTTCATTTCATATCCATTCTGTATAATCATATGATTACTGAGTTTCTCTCTCTCTCTCTCTCTCCTCTCCTCTCTCTCTCTCTCCTCTCTCTCTCTCTCTCTCTTAAAAGCAGATTTCCATTCGTTCTCTTCAAATCTGTTTCATTCCCTGTTATGTCATGTAAGTTTTTTCAGTTACTTCTGTATATAAAGATACTTATTACCAAACTGACGTAAGGTGGACGGACTGACAAGCAGAAAGACATTTGATTAGACATATATCAGTTTAAATAGTGATATTTTTATCTGCCCATAGTGATCAATATAATTCATATCAACAACGAAGTAATAAACTTTTTCTTAAAACTTTAAACATGATTTTTTGATTTTTAGTTAATGAAGCAAGTGCCAGCAAGCCATAGAAAGATTTTTTAAATGTAGTGGAAATGGAATGTTCATATTCTCATGGATTTCATTTTTCTTTTTTATAAAAGACCTGTATATAAATTGTCTTTTTAAAGAATTATGCATGCATCTTTTGTTTGTGCTTTTTCAAAGACCAATTACCCCATTTTTAAAAGCACGAAAGTTACTGATTTTTTTTTTCTAAATTTATGGAATGTTACTCTTTTGCAGACAGTATTTCAAGGGTGTCTTAGATCTAGTTTCGTGTATCCTCCTTAGCCTAGTATTTGAAATAATAATTCTCTAATGCTTTTGTGCATGTACTTTTCAGCATCCACGTGCATTCATGGGCGTTTGAAATACATCGTACTCGGAAAAATAGTGAATTACACAAGCACATGGAATGGCTAAACATTCCATCCTTTCAGTTGTCATACTTAATGAATTATTAATTTGGGGTTAATGGTAATGCTAATATCCCTATGTTCATAAAATAAAGCCTTCCGCATTCTATATCCTAAGTCCCTTGTATTAAAATGTTTTATTTGCATGTTATAGTTTCTTTACTGTTTATAGAGTCTCTCTTGTATTAATTTATTAACGAAAATATTCATTTATATATTTCATTCATATATTTGAATTGTAGTTTTATGTTATAGTAATTTCATTTTTACTGCGCTCTGTTCTGCTAAGGTCTTTACCGCCTTCAGTTAATCGCCATCTGTAAGCTATAACCATCCAGATTTTATGATAAGATAGCCAGAAGAAGGTTAGCAAAAAAAAAAAAAAAATGATACACCGATGTTAAAATTGAATGAGCATTTTTACTAGAATGGAAGGTACGAATCCATTAGGTAGGAGTAATTAAAGCAAGTTAGGTAAATTCTTAAGAAATTAATTAATACTTTATTGTAAAATGTTGGGTATAGCCAAAGATAGACGCAGTAGAAGAAAGATTTTATATTTTATGGCGTCACAACCACTAAGGTAGAATATATTATCTGTGTAGGGGTCATATGTCTCAAATACTTTGGTTAAAAAAAATAGGTAGAGGTTAATTTTTCTGTAGTAATTAGAATGTATTAAATGTAAGGAAGACATTTTCATAGTTGTGGCAATTGAAAAGTAAGAGTAGGTATCATTGTACTGGATTGTGAGAAGAGGCCAATACTGATAAACTACGTGAAATAATAACAGATCTACAGCTTAGTGAAGAATCCTTTAAGGAAACCGTTTTATTTAGGAGAGTTCACATTCTCACCGAAGTGCAGTCAGAATATATCATGTTTCTCTTTAGAGAGCGAAGAAGTAAGGACTGGATCCGTAAACTTAGTACCTCTCCCTTTTTAAGATGAAAGGCAAGTAAATATGAGTAAGTACAACTATTTTGTAAATTCAAAGTTATCAGTTGTCACCTTAATCTCTGTTTTTAGGCCCAGATAACTGACTTTGCTTAGACAGTGATCCATGATTAAATTAGCTTGGAAATAACATAATAGGACCGTAGTGGGGGTATCCCAGTATGTGGACGGTGCCTGAACTCCGAAACTCATGTAGGTACTTGACTTTACCCTAAGCTCATGTATATTTGAAAGTGTTTTACTTCCTTTTTTTCTACACTGTTGCAAGATCTACAGGATGCTAACATTGGTTGTTAAACATGTATACATGAACTAACATTATTTACTTGTCGTCTTAAGCATGAGAAAATCAACTTGGAATAATTTATAGGTTACAGGGCAAGCACCTATCAAAGATAACAGCAGTTCCCTTAGGGACTTGCTAGTAAATAAGACTTGTGACATTCTTGAATTTAGAGTTTTACTGGAAATCCTTCGTCTCGTGTGTATTGCTGGGACGTATTTCTGTTTTTTTTTTTTATTTAGTCGCAGTAAATTCGTTCACCAATAATTACTGCCCATTGCATTGATAAAGTTAATAATTCTCTCAAGGACCAGAAGACTTGAAGTCAAAACTCTTCTTATTAATAATAACCTCATGTCTTCATGTCTCACTAATTCTTTATTTATGTACTAGAACTTCTGGTTTGACAGGAAGCTGTTTGTTCTTAGGGTTTAGCTCAAGGACTGGCAGGTGGTGTGTGATGCCTTGTGTCTTGTTATTACTATTTGAAAAAGAGGCCGAATCATGTTTAGGAGGTATAAATTTCATTTGTTTTTGCCCCGCAGGTTTTGAGGCTTCATCCTTTTCGTTCTTTTTTTCTCCAAAAAAACAAATAAATCTGACCACAAGTGTTGTACTTCGAGCAACCTCGTCGTAAGGATAGTCATTTCATGAGGAATAGACCATATCCTGCTTTGGATTTTCTGGAAATTTACTGTTATTGTCTTCAAGTATACGTGCTATCCAACACGTTTGTTTCAGCGCCATTTTTTTCCCATGAGCCATCCATTGTCTTATCGTGTTTTAAAAGTTTCAAATGACCCCCTCCCCCCCCATCCCGAAAGGAGCTTTGGCCACTTTTATTTCCACGACATGTGAGGATACCGGTCGGCCCTTCAGGCCATTTCATCACCATCCATTATATTTTGTCATATGTTGGGGAAGGCATATGACGGCATGACATGCTATTGGTATGTTGCCGAGTGGCTGTTGACTGACGGTTAATGAGGCAAAATGACTATTGGACGTCACTGATGACACATTTGAACAAGAGATTGGTCGACGTATTCCTTTTTTATTATCAGGCCGGTATTCCGTCGCCCCGTTGTCGAATTTTCACCCTTCGTGTTGATGAATTTTTGCCGTAGTCCTTGGAAATATCTTTTTGTTGCCTAAAGGAAATTATGAGCTATTTTGGTTTCTGGCTTTTTCGAGAAAAAAAAACACAGCATTTTGTTTTTTACTTTGCCATTCTATACTGATTTGGATGGTACTTTTTCTATGGATTTGTAATATTTATTCACTGCAATACCCATGAAGGGATTTATCTACTTCAAAATTTTAGTAGGTGTAGCTATATGTAATCTTTGCAGTTAACAAAATATTTTTTCCTTGTTTCTTATTTTCCCATGAAGGTAGTGGAAAATATGTTTAGTCATTCTTATCCACGTTTTAACGTTTTTCCTGTAAGCTGTAATTTCAAATTCGCATTGATGACATCTCAAGAAAATTACAGTCTTACTAAGAGATATTCTTGCACGCGATACCTTTCGACCTGCTCCCCCCACCTATCCCCAACCTGCTATAAAGACAACCTTGGAAGAGGAGGAGGGCATTGGAAGGTCAGAGCAAATGTAGCGGGAAAGGGGTATAAGGAAACGTGTTAGAGAATAGCGAAGGCCATTTGAAAGAGAAGTATTCGTTCGGTTATGTATGGGCGAAGCGAACTCATGAAAACCGGTGTTGTAGTACAATCCAACCGCGCCATATTTTTTATGCTTTGGCCCGAAGGCTCTGAAGGGCGCCATTGTTACTGACGTTGTTACGTATGTGAATATATTCTTGAGTATCGCTCTTACTAGTTAAGAGAGAGAGTTTCTGATAAGCAAATAGCGGGAGAGGCTGTTGTCCAAAAGGGCGGTGGGCATCTATTGGTCTTGTACGGGGATTTGTCGGTCTGCGACCAAATGACCAAGGGGGCCATTTTAATGGCTGTATTTTGAAAGATTAAACATATCTTATAATCTTAGATTTTAAAGTATCTTTATATGGTGGATTCATTATTTCCAGACCTACCAAACTCTTATGGGAAATAAATTTTAAAGCAATTATATAGCCTAGTCTATTTAGATTCCTTCGTGTGTCTATCGTATTCATTATCAGGAATCCGTGCTTAATTTTCGTGTTCGTGTATATTCCAAAGGATACGAAGGTGGAGAAGTCAAGATCCTTACACTTCCGAAAGATAAAACGATTCTCTATGAATCAAACGTTGGCTTTTTATGACAGCTATTACGTCCAATAAAATTTCTCGTATTTTACACAATGCTCCCCTGCTCTGAGGCCTTTTTTCCAGCAGGTGATCAGTCTGAAGACGTAAGGATGTCGGAAACATAAAAACTAAATTAATGATGCTAAATAAACAGCTAGAACGTATTGATAATCCGCTTGGCACAGATAAAGAATAAAGAATAGTTGCTTCAGTACAACTAGTTATCATGTCAAAGACAACCACCAGCTCCTCTTCCTCTTTGCCCTTCTCTGTGATCTGCTCCGTCAAAGCCCTCATCTGTCCTCGATCTACTGATTGTCCTATTTCATTTCAAGTAGGACTTTTAATTGCTCCCTTCATCGTGATATACAAAGGTTTCTTTGTGAAGCTAATTCTCTTCTGTGAGAAGGGGGATAAATGGTCTTTATTGGAACTAAATCTTTGTCTTAATTTTTTTTTTTCAAACTTGTTGTTTTGTGGTGAATCTTGTTAGAGCATATTAACAGTCATTTATTTCGTTTAATATAAAACGCTATTCACTTGGAACAACATGAATTTAGTGTCTGCTTACTAATTCAAATACAATTGAACTCGTCAATATAAAGGTCTTTGTACAAGAAAAAATATGTTTAATGGATAATATTTGTATAAATCAACCCGAGCACCAACGATCAAATATTCGTATGTATATGTAATTATATAGTGTAGTGCAAATACCTTATGTGAATATGCAGGGGCGTATATGTAGATATTTGTATATTCACACTATTCATGTAGCTGTGTTGTTTTTTATTTACCCCTGACAGGATACTTTTACATACTTCATACTTAGTTAATCTACTTTTCACATAACCGGAATAAAGTTTCCTAAGATTTCTTATGGATAGCTATTACTACTACTAAGATCCAGATAGATAAATGAAGTCTCTCTCTCTCTCTCTCTCTCTCTCTCTCTCTCTCTCTCTCTCTCTCTCTACAAGTTTAAAATTATTTTTCAGTATCTACATAATATATGTAAAGCATGATGATAAATTTCAAATTTGATGAGGAGGTAACAAAGAGTAGAAGTCTAATCATGAACTATTAATAGCAACTAAACAATAATTGAAACAAATGACAAAGAAAAACTAAATATTGCGATTAATTAGTGTATCATTGTAGGCGTAAAGCGATTTGTATATTTTATTTTTGTGAATTAAACTCTACTTTGATAGTTTTTTGTTAGCGACGTTGAAAATATATTTATAATAATAGGTTTAAAAGTTTCTCATGAAACATCAGTCCTTTATAAATACACAGTACTTCCATATCATAAATAATTAGAAACGTGATAAATGGTTAGGCTTGAGAGAAAATGCTTAGAATGTCTCGTTTGTTCGTGTGTGTTATTCCTTTAAGAAGCAAACAATTCTCGAAGCATTAAGTGTAGACCACTGAGTGGCTACTATTATTATTATTGTTATTATTATTATTATCATTATCATTATTATTATTATTATTATTATTATTATTATTATTATTATTATTATTATCATTGTTGTTGTTGTTGTTGTTGTTGTTGGTTTTTTTTCCGCTGTTGCTTTTGGAACTCATTTCAAGATTTAAGCTTACTCATTGAAATTAACAATATGTTTAAATCAAAACAGAAAATAAAACCGTCTAGATTAATGCTATTGTTATGCTCAATCCGGTTTTATTATTCCAGTATAGCAAGCGAATTTAATTTTGAGCGATTATCGGTGCGCACACAACAAACAGCAGATAGTGTTTTCCTCCTGGTCCCTAATTCGAGATATATTCAGTTGGTCCTAAACAACACACAGGTGAGTTGATTTCAATTATAGATAGTCGTGAAATATTGCAGGGCCGCAACCGACCAGTTCGTCCTGTAATTAAGCTCAGATTTGATTTCAGATTTGATTTAATACCTTGTTTACCACTGCATCTGATAATGATTAAACTGCCTAATTAAGTTACTGCCGCGCGACTACCACCATTTTAGAAGTTATGCTCATGACAGTCGATTTCATGATCAAATTATGATCCTAACCTTCGCAGCTCGGAATAAAAATCGAGTTTTAGCAGTTAACGTGAATGAAAATTGTAAATTTCATGAAATGATTATGTTAGGAGTTAAAATTACTGCGAAGAAGATAGGTAGTAGATACATATTTTTTTTCGTATTAACTAACCATTTTGTATTTAACAACCAAGTCTAGAGTTCATAAATAAGAATAAATCTATTATACCACTGGTTATGGAAGTCCAGTTTTTAAATAGGTTTCTTTATATTGTTCGGGAACGTTAACTTATGTTCCAAGTTAACTAAGAGCTTGTATTTATTAAATGTTATTATTATTATTATTATTATTAGTAGTAGTAGTAGTAGTAGTAGTAGTAGTAGTAGTTAATATACAACCCTAGTTGTAAAAGCAGTATGTCGTAAGCCCAAGGGAGGAAAGGAAACAAGATAATAAATAAACTAAAAGAGAAATACGAACAATTAATATAAAATATTTTAAGAATGGAAACAACATTAGAATAGAAATTTCATATATAAAATATAAAGAGATATTTATGTCGGCCTGTTCAACATAAAAGCAGTCTCTGCAAGTTTGATCTTTTGAAGTTTTATAGATTCAACTGCCTGATTAGGAAGATAATTCCACATCTTGGTCATGGCGAGAATAAAACTCCTAAAATACTGTTTAGTATTGAGCCTTATGATGGAGGAGGCATGACTATTAGAATTAACTGCATACCCAGTATTACGAGCAGCATGGTACTGCTTGGGAAGATCTGAATGCAAGGGATGGTCAGAATTATGAAAAATCTTATGCAACATAAATAAAAAACTAACTGAACGACGGTGCCAGAGATTAATATCTAGATCATGAATAAGATTTGATAGGCCGCATGTTCTTGTACATCAAATTAAGATGAGATTCGGCAGCTGAAGACCGGACAAGAGAACAATACTCGAAACAAGTCAGAATGAAAGAATTAAAACACCTTTCTAGAATAGATTGATCATCGAAACTCTTAAAAGACTTTTCTTTTCAATAAGCCAATTTCTTTTTTGCAATTGAAGTAGAAAAAGACCGAGAGTGTTTCTCAAAAGTAAATTTGCTATCAAGAATCACACTTAAAATTTAAAAAAAAGTCTTATAGAGTTGAAGAAACATTATTAATGCTGAGATTTGGATGTTGAGGAGCCACTGCCCGCGATCTACTTACAATCACACTTAGTTAGGGTTCAACTTCATGCCCCATAATTTTCTCCATGCACTAATTGTATCTAGATATCTATTAAGGGATTCAGCAACTCCAGATCTACATTCAGGCGATGGAATTGATTCAAAGAAAGAAGCATCATCTGCATATCCAACGAGCTTATCTAGGCAAAGCCACATTACGTGTGTAGGCTATATATGAAAAGTAATGGGCCAAGAACACTACCATGAGGAATACCAGATATCACATTCCTATACTCGGTGCCCATCAACAACTCTGCATTCTATTACTCAAAAATTCAATAATGACGTCAAGAAAAAACCCGCCTGCTCCCAACTGTTTGAATTTGAAAACAAGATTCTTGTAGGTTGTATGTAATTTTTTTTTTTATTGCTCTTTATAGGGTTAGTGTTTTATAATTATTTTGCTGCGTACGCGCATGAGCATATGTATATATTCGCGTATTGAGTCACAAATGGATTTGGATATCTAATTAATTCACTGGTGGTGATAAATGCCCAAAGAGAAAATCCTTCTCTGAAAAGTGATTTTGTCCGGGTCATGATTAGAGCAAAATAAATCCAGACATTGGACAATAAGCTTTCCATGCATAGAGATTACTTTTTTGCCAATCCTATGTAAGGTGTCAATTTTTAAAGATTATATTTTTTTCGCCTCAACATACTAATATGCTTGCGATTTTCCTTTTCTTTTAATTTTAAAAATTCTGACCTTTGATGTCTTTGGACCTGGTAATAATAATAATAATAATAATAATAATAATAATGATGATGATGATGATGATGATGATGATGATGATGATGATGATGATATTATTATTATTATTATTATTATTATTATTATTATTATTATTATTATTATTATGACTATTATTATTATTATTATGAACAAAAAATTTTCCCTGTTTAATTATTTTCTTTCCATGTGGTCGTCGGATTCCTCCCAAGATCAGCTCATTTTCTCTGGCGTCTAACGTAACCTAGCAACGTGGCTTTCTCTATCTCTCTTTATTTACTTTGTATTTTAATCTGGTTCTTCATCTGTATCTGTGTCCGCCTTCTTTCTCCTGTGACCTCCTCCTTTTATCCGAAGGAACACTGAGGTCAGCGTCAGAAGCCAACCCCGGGAGATTCATTCCGGCCTACAAGGGGCGGAATCGCATGATATAGAGTGACAGCCATCTCATTAAGGGGATCAAGGCATCCAGAAGAGCTGCCAAGCCAAATCTTCCTTTCATTGTAGTTCTCTCTCTCTCTCTCTCTCTCTCTCTCTCTCTCTCTCTCTCTCTCTCTCTCTCTCTCTCTCTCTCTCTCTCTTTTGTGTGATATGTCGGGTGTTGACCCAAGCACATCAAATATATCTTCCTTAATATGGCAGAGTCTTTTAGCGTTATTTATTCACCACTTTGATAATTTTCCAAATTACCCCCATTTTCTTTCTGATATCGTATGTATATCAAAAAGAAGTAATTGTCAAAACATTTTAAGAAAAAATAATTGCGATTTATATGGCTCAATATCAAGTTAGATTAGATTATTTTGTGCACTATACTATTACCAACCAATTTCGAATAATTGTGTGGTATATATATATATATATATATATATATATATATATATATATATATGTATATTTGTATTATGTACTGTGTGTATATATACTGTATATATATATATATATATATATATATATATATATATATATATTTATATATACTGTATATATATATATATATATATATATATATATATATATATATATATATATATATATATAGATAGATAGATAGATATATATATACAGTATATATATATATATATATATATATATATATATATATATATATGTATATATATACATATATATATGTATATATATACATACATAATGAATGCAGTGAGATAAAAAAAGGCTTTGTGTGTTTGGGATCGAAAATTTTTACGAAATTCTTTTGCGACCTTCCATAATATACAGAAGTTTATTTGCAGTCTTAAAAACAAACCTCATCAACTTTTCCTATGAGGGTTTCATCCAGTAGAGGAACGAGAAGGAAAATGGGATAGAATGATTGATAGCAGATGGCAAACGATGATATGACTTATTTTGTTTGCATTAGGGAAATCTGATTACAGACACAATGAAATTATGGTTATGTGATAAGCATATTGCCTTGATCAATAGTAAATTGTAGCTTTTTGTAATTGTGAGATTTAATTAAGAAAACCTCTGATGAATATTCATCAATGGTACCTTGCATGCTGATGAGTGTATATACGGGAGATAGTAAAGGTAAATTTGACTTGCAATTAATGAGATGCTTATAATGAAGTACGTATTGTGTAGGGCCGCATCTACAGTAGAACCTATGGGGAGGTCGGTGTTTTGAGCTGAGTTATGAAAATTCATCTTTTGTTTTGGGAGACAAAGATGCTTATTGTAAGAGCCTTTTCATATACGGGGTATGGATGGAGGAAAATGAAGAAGACTATTTATGGGATATTAAAGGAATGAAAAATTAAGGTAGAGAATATCAAGCCGCAACTATGAGAATTGAATTTCGTGTTTATTGCCCCCCCCCCCCTCTCTCTCTCTCTCTCTCTCTCTCTCTCTCTCTCTCTCTCTCTCTCTCCTCTCTCTCTCTCTCTCTCTCTTTAGTGTGTTTATGTGTGATTAGTTCTTTCCCATGCATCCTTTGTAATGACGTGTAATTATTATGGGATTTTCATTGGCGGGTTCCCACACCATGGGGTTTCATTTAAGGGGTTTTGTATCGGGGCGTAAGTAGGCTTTATACTTCCGTAGCCTCTGTTAAACTGTACTATCAGGAGGAGTCCTCCCACTCCCCTCCCTCCATCACACCCCTCCCTACCTCCCTGTGACCTAATGACATAGGAGCAACTCATTAGAGCTATTGTGTTGTGTTGAGAAATTGAAACGGGCCTGTCTATAGAATGTTATTCCCATGCCACATGACTCTGCCACCAGCCACTTATTCTTTCTTCATTTCAGGCTCATCAGTGAGAGAGAGAGAGAGAGAGAGAGAGAGAGAGAGAGAGAGAGAGAGAGAGAGAGAGAGGAGAGAGAGAGAGAGAGATCTTACAAATGGCAGTTTTTCGCTTTCTCTTATTATATACCTTTGGATGAGTTGAAGTGTTTGGGTTCCTCGGTACAACTGGTCCATACATTAACTCTATTTCGTTATTTTTAGTATTTCCTTAGCTGAGCACGGTCTGAAATTTCAAGTGGGGTACTTTCATAAACACTTGTATCAGTTTTGTTTCTCTAAGTGCATCAGTTGCAGTCGTATCAAGTGTCCGTTCTGTCTTATACTGCGGGATTAAGTTTATAAATACGTACATTTGTAAACTTCCCACTTAAGGAATTCTTCGTTCTTCTCATAATCATACTCCTTTAGATTGCAACTTGCCTCCTGACTGCCGCCTTTGGGAGTCTTAATTCCTGTTGTATTTTTAAAACGCTAATGAAAAACACATTAATTATTTTCTTGAGTGTCAAAGAAAGCCTTCATCTAGCTCCAGCACATACTTCGGGAGGTCATAGCTGCAACTCTTTCGAAATCATTTTACAAAGGCTAACTAGCGAGAGCGCAGGTTAACTCGGATTAGTATTCATACCATGGCTGTGCCTTGCCTAGGATAACAGGCAGCAATATGGTTGCCACGTATAGCACTAACCCTTAATTTTACCTTGTGTGTCGCCTAACTATGTGTACGCAGCCAGCCCCAACCATCAGGGAGAATGACTTCGCCCCATCCTCTCCATATTCCCTGAGATCCCCCTCTCCCCCCTCCCCAAGCACTCCCAACGAATATATGCCCCATTCAGTGCCCAAAACATTTCGTCAGTCGTGTAAAAGATGCATCCAGATTTATTCTACTGCATCTGCATTATCCGCCTCTAGAAATACAGCGAGGCCAGGTTCGGATATTACGGGTTACCGAAGAGTTATCGAGGCGTGTTCAGGTTAACGGTGGTGCCTGTATAATGTTCATTAAGTTTATCCAATTAGCAACGGAGTGATGCTGGGCGGAACGTTGCCTGGGCTCCCAAAGCAGCTGGGACGCGCTTTCCCCCCGCAGTTCTCTGATTAAGGCCGTGTAAATTATGATGGTTATGCCGTATGCAAAGACGTGCCGGGATAGGCGGCGAGAATAACAAACAAGCCCATTTATACTTGGCCATGTTCTTATGGGTATTGTTTGTCTCTGCCTATGTCTCC
>NC_090745.1:93850888-93858388 GCF_036898095.1 Palaemon carinicauda
ATAGCATTAACGAAATATCCATGCGACCTTTTTTTATAATATTTCAAAATTTATTTATTTTTGATACGTAACAAACTTCCAAATTTATTGGAGTGAAGCTTTTATACTTATATACTAGATAAGGATTTAATCTAATCCACAAGGTAATTTTGGGAAATATTAGTTTACCATGGACCAATTTTTTGAATGATATATCTCTTTGAGGGATGCGGCTAATGTAAGTTATTCATATATTTTTGTACTAACGTTTTGGGAAAATGGTTTGTACAGATAATATATGAGCTAATAAGGCGTATTCGTTATTGAAAATGCGTATCTATATTATTTTAGTATTTCAATTAATTGACTTTTTTTTAGTTTGTAGACTTTTATAAATAATGCAAAATTATTAAACAAATAAATTTCTGTAATTATGTATTGTGGATAATCTAGAAAGTTTCAAACGGTCGTTAAAGTATGCAAATATATTTCTTATCTGCTTTAGTTTGGACGATGCATTCCTAAAATAACTATGTTAATATTGTATATTCTACATCGAAATAAGCAAAAACAAATTGGACACTGTAAAGAGAGCCTTGATGGTTAAGATAGCATTGGCAGGCGTTGAAAGAGAGCGAGTAAATGGCCTCTTGTAAAAAGAAATTGTCCCTTCAGCAAGATAATTGAATTACGAGAAGTGGTCTCTTCTGAGGCGAGAAATACCAATCAGTGGATAATTAAGCGAACGTGATCTTTCGCGGCTGACGTTTATTTCTGAGATCATGGGAGAGATGAAGTGGATTTTTGCACAGGAGATGGACGCCTCAACTGATGCTGCACTACACACTTCAGATGTATAGATAGAGAGGCGTTCAGCTGCAACATCGTTCCCTCAATCTTTTCATTAACTGTGAGAGGGAGGGAGAATGTGAGAGTTCTTACAGCACGTTTTTATTTACTTCTTATTTTTGATGTACTGCTGCTTGGCTTTTGCCATATATTTTTCGTGGCATAGTTTGTTTCAATTGTCAGCTATATGTCTTCTGTGCTCTACTTTTTAAAAGTATCCTCTTGGCCCATATGTTTTTTTAGTGTATTTTCTCTTCATTTTATAATTATGATAATAATTATCATAATGATGATGAAGATAATAGTATTAATGATAATACCTTCTCATTGTTATTATTGATAATTTTAGTAATATTCATAGTTATATTTATTTTTGGCAACATAGCCTATTTGCAGTAGTTTTCTCCTCGCAAATTGGGTAATAGTTAACAGGGTAACACTTGGCATAAACATATTCCCTTGGACATCATAGATGATTTCTTTGCAGCATCAACATTATTTATAGCTAAAGATTAATAGGTTGTTGGAAGGAATGTATCCTTTGCCCTCCGACCCTTGGGTGTCCAATAAGTGATGAGATTCGGGGTATGAAACTGAATCGCACTTATTTCAATATGAGAAGACGGTAATCTCCTCTAAACTAAATAAGAAAAAGATTAAACCGCCAAATGTTTAGTTTAGTATATGACTAAAAGCATACATCGCTATCATTTTGCTAATTTTAATGCTCCTAATTTATATCACAAATTGTTGTATCCGTTTATGCATGTGTTATATTTATTTTTATATTTTTATATTCAAGTTTTTACACGCCATATTCTGCACTTAGATCAAGAACATTATATAGCTTTGTCATATCTCTTAACCTTTTTATAGTCCATATAAGACGGATCGCTTTATGTCAAAGGTTGATATTCAAGGTGACTATCAGACTGACAAATGACAAGGTACCAATATAAGAACCTTTTTAGTCTTTCATTTTTTTTTTTATATAGCAGAATTATACTAGTGGTTTAAATAAGCATAAAATGTGATCTCTCATTCATCTTTAAAAGGAAATATCTAAAGTATTCATATTACCTATAGTCATATAGCCATGTAGAAAATATATAGTGTTTTAATTTTGGATAATCTTTCATGAGTACACAGTGAACCAAATGTGCATATCGTTTTAAGATTATAAAAAAGTCCAGTTATATATATATATATATATATATATATATATATATATATATATACACACACACACACACACACACACATATATATATATATATATATATATATATATATATATATATATATATATAGTTTCCATTGTCAAATGCACAGTTATTACAAAATCTAAGCCATTTTTCTTAGCTTTTTAAAGAATGCTTCATTATTTCAAATGGTTTAAATGAAAATTTGAACACTTGTGTGCAGAGTGAAATACATAGTTGTCAAGGATACGAAATGGTGTAATTAAAAATAACAATCTAAACAGAAAATCAAAGAAGTAGAAAGAAATTCAATTCCTAACGGATGTATATCAAGTGTATTAAGAAATTTGACTAAACGTAAGGAAATACCCTCCCTGAAATTTATAACTTACACAAAAATGAGTTATGGGGAAAATGGATGTGTTACTGAAAGTGGAGTGGTTATACTTAATGACTAGTGACTTTTAGTGGAAATTTCCGTGAAAGCCTTAAGTTAAAAAAAAAAAAAAAATAGGCGTGTGGTGTGGTGAAATAAAAATGTGATGAAACGGAAAGTTGAATAGTTCAAAATGTAGTGTTTATGAAAGACAAATATACATAAGAGAAAAAGAAGGATAGATAATAGAAATATAAAGAACCAGATCATCTGAAAACTGGTCTATGGTGAGGAATGTTGCTTTACGGATGAGTAGAAAAAAAAACTAGTTTGATGGAAAAAAAATTGTGGTCAGTGTTGTGAAAACGAGTCATTTAAAGCAAGAAGTTAGATCGTTTGACGATTTTCTCTTAAAAGAAGATTTGCAGTTTAGTGAACCAATGGACTCAATATAGTTGAAAGTATTTAATTGGGAATTTTGATGTATTTGTATTTTGAAAACTAGTCATTGATATTCCTAGTAAAGGTTTACAATCTGTTGTGTTTAGTTGATGGACGTCATGTGATTGAATACTTATTTCAGAAAGAAATTTCCTTAATATTCAAAACTTCTATGAGAGACCCTTGTGTCTATCGTAATCAGTGTGTAAACTAGTGTAAATTTTGTACATTTCTATATTAAGTAAATGAAAAGTTTAAAGATGTGAATGATAGCACCTCTCTCTCTCTCTCTCTCTCTCTCTCTCTCTCTCTCTCTCTCTCTCTCTCTCTCTCTCTCTCTCTCTCTCTCTCTACAATCCAAATTCAATGAAATCTTATCATAGTAGGCAAATGTTATCACTGGCTACTTTTTTTTATCTTTTGTTAATTGAAATAATTGACGTAAATTTCAATACTCCTTTATAATTTAGAATATTTATTATATAAGTTATTACCTTCCACCACGAACATTACATGAAGAATTTATTGCATATTTGTTTTAAGTTACCATATTTATTTTCCCTTTTCTATCCTTGAAGTGTTGAAAGCTAAATGAAGACATTAGGTGCATATAGATTCATTAAATGTTCTTAAAGTTATTATCAGATTGATATTAACTTTGACGTATACACTAATTTACACTCTAGATAAGTGTCACATATGTTTAGAATTATTTTTTTCCACATACGAAATGAGCATTTTGTCAGATTTTAGTAGATTTTTATGACACACACACACACACACACACATATATATATATATATATATATAGATAGATAGATAGATAGATAGATATAGATATTTATACGAATATATATATATATATATATATATATATATATATATATATTTATATAGATAGATAGATAGATAGACAGATATAGATATTTGGACGTGTGTGTATATTTATATATATATATATATATATATATATATATATATATATATATGTGTGTGTGTGTGTGTGTGTGTGTGTGTATATGTGTGTGTGTCTGTGTGTGTGCGAGTATGAATTTATATATAAATTTATATATGTATGCTCATTACTGCTGAGTTCTTGGTTTGGGATTTCTTCTCCATGTTGAATTGTTTTACGTTCGTGAGACTTCTTGAGTAAAAATAATAAGAGATAAGGACACCTCATTTTCGAATTGTTTCCTTGTAGCGCAACTGGTTTAATGCCTTGTTGGACCAGCAATAAAAGGCGTTTACCTGTAAAGTGTTGAATATTGATTATGTGATGCAATTGCTGGTTTTTGTGTCAACTTGAAATTCATTCTCAGAATTATTTAGAGTTTGTTTTTGGTACATCACATCTTTAAACCAATACCATTAACATGGTAGTCTCTTGTGATAGAAATAACACCTATGTAAGATACTGCAGCTTCCATATAACCTATTCATGACCTTGTAATATTAAAAACTATTGCTCGTACATATCATTATCTTTAGGTTCCTTTACCTTTTTACAATTTGGTGTTCGATTTCTTAATACATAAGGGTTGTGGTAGCCGATGTGGTAACGTCCCTGACTGGTAAACACCAGTTTGGGGTTCGAGTTCCGCTCAAATTCTTCAGTTTCTTTGGTCGCTGCAACCTCACCACATTTGGGGAACCTATAGGTCCATCTGCTGAGTCATCAGCAACCATTGCGTGGCCCTCCTTGGTCCTAGCTTGGGTGGAGAGTGGGCTTGGGCAATGATCATATGTTCAGTCACAAGGGCACTGTCCTACTTGATATGGCAATGTCACTATCCCTTGCCTCAGCCATTCATGAGCGGCCTTTAAACCTTTAAGAGCCAACGATGTGAATTGGTTATGTGTGTATTTCCTGTGATAATCCCAAAACCTGTTTGACCAGGTAATGATTAGTATTTTTTTTTCCCGAATTCTTCTTTCGTTGTATCATTATTTTAGGAAAATGAGCACATCATGCTCACCCCGATTTCCTGTTAACAAACTTCTTGCATTAGAAGTCAATAATTCATCGTCTAACACAGATAGAAGAAATTGTCAATGGGAATATCTGCAATAACTTGTGTATTCGTAATGTCATGTGAGGTTTATTGTTGGTATGTGAAGGAATTTGTGCTACTTGTTCCCCCTTTTTTTTCCGAAAACTTCAGACCACTAATGGAATTTATGTGCAAAAAGAATAATTTTATAAGGATTCCTGTATTAGGTCAGAAGGAACGTACTTAATATGGTTGTGGTGGCCGATGTGGTAACCTCCCTGACTGGTGTACGGCAGAATGGGGTTCTAGTCCCGCTCAAACTCGTTAGTTTTTTTGGTCGCTGTAACCTCACAATCCTTTTGAGCTAAGGATGGGGGATTGGGGGGCCTATACGTCTATATCTGCTGAGTCATCAGTGGTCATTGCCTGGCCCTCCTTGGTCCTAGCTTGGGTGGAGAGGGGACTTGGTCGCTGATCATATGTATATATGGTCAGTCTCTAGGGTATTGTCCTGTTCTATAGAGAAATATCACTGTCCCTTGCCTGTGCCATTCATGAGCGGCCTTTAAACCTTTAAACTCGTTTACATTTACAGCTCAGACACCGAGATTAAAAGCAGTTGTCGTTGGTATAACCTCTTGGTTGAGCTCTTGTATACTATTAAGGAAAAGGGTGACCTGTAGGTTGCTGAGGGCAAGTTTTTTATTCTAATAGGATTTCTGTTTAATGTTTTGCTATGACGTAGGTGGTGTTGATATATTGTAACGTTTTTAACTCAAAGGGAAAGGTAAGAAATTATTTTTTCTTCACATTAGAGAAACATTTCTATTGTTTTAGCTTTAAATGATTTCTGGTTTTCCTCTATTTGAGCGCTAGAAAATTGTCTTTCAGCAATATGAAATTTACCCAGTACTATTTTCTATTTCTGAGCTCATTTGTGTTTACTCGCTAGTAAAAACGAAATGAAATACTGTTGTGATTTAAAACGCAAAGCAATTCCAAACATCCGCGACTTAAGTAAGTCATAAATTGCTTTGATGCCCTTTTGTTTTTACTCCTTAGAACTCTCTATATCTCAAAGCCCTTCTCTTAGGGGATTAAACAGCTCATTCATCAGCAGTATTGTCAGGGGCATGACATGTGTATAGTTTGTTTTCTCTTTTCTTTCATTGTTATTTGTATGTAACTTCCCATCAAGCTCGCGAGATGAAGATTCATATTTCTACCCGGTAAAGCAAATAAAAAAAGTAAAGTTTGAAAATCTTACAGTAAATAACCTTAGTTGAATTTAGGAGTCCTGCTTTCCTACCCTGTACCATTTATAAGGGAATATTCTTGTGGATTTATCATCATAACAACCAAGATGTATCTTCGCCCCCGAATTTGAAAACAGCGAGTGAAAATATTTTTCCCTGTTCCCACCGTCCTTTCGTAAACTTGTCACAACATTTGGGAACTAAATGAAATGGACCCAGTTAAAAGGTTTTAGTTTTGAACCGGGCAAACCAGGTGTTTCAACTAAACGCGTGTACTGGGTGACCTTAAGGTGGAATCTGAATATTTATATCATCCACCAAATGACGTTTGTGCTTTCATTGGTTTATCCATATTTATCCCTTTCACTTTTATTTAGATTTTTATTGGAATTTCATTCGAGATTGGATGGATTAATGTGTGATTTGCGAAATTATATGGCAATAATTACTATTTATAGACTTGAATCAAATACAGTATATGAACTTATTTATATTCAGTATTCATATCTGTATATATTGATATGTACACGCTTGTCCACGCATTCATATAATCATAAATTGAAAATTTTGTAAACTGATTAAATCAGAAAATGCGTTGCAGCATAAACCAGATACGCAACGTATTCTTTTCCTCCTCTTTGATAAAAATTATGATTTTTGCCTTTTCTTTTTTTCATATAGCTGAGTCCCCTATCAAAGACACCTGAGTCTGATTCATTTGAAGGATGCGTCGGAGTTATGGATCCTTCGACCCTTTCATAAGAATTCCATATTCCTATGTGTCCTTTTTTTTGACCCAGGGATGCTTCTTGGGCATCGACCAAAGGATTTTGAAATTTGATCCATGATTTTTTATTTCATTTATTTTCTTTAACTAATTGTTCTTCACTGCGACTTTAAAAGAAAAAAGTACTCAAAGGATCTTGTTTAGTTCTTATGGCTTCGTAACAGAAACGAATGTAGGCTACTTATCTTAGTTACATATGGAGCCGCTTTTTGTGAAGGAAAAAGCGCTCTGGCATTTTGATTGTTCTTAGAGGAGATAAATAAACAATGCAGAACTCTAGGGTTGATGGCTGTAATCTAAATTGTACACCATAGTACCCCCTTTTACTTCTTGACTTTCCTCTCACACTAGTTTTTTGTAAGTTATTTTTTTTTATATTTTGTTTGTATTTTAAGCAAAAGATTGCGTCACTTATTATTTAAATACCAATGTTCGTGGAACAATTCTTCTTAAAACTTCCACAGTAAATTACTATTATGAACTATACAAAATACTCATCTATATATAACCTGAAAATTTATTTCATGTAATGTTAACATGCCTTGCTTCCAATATACGAGCCCGTTCTTCAAAACACTTCCTTATAACTTCAAATTATTCGTCTCTCTTTGATCCT
>NC_090745.1:93860888-93865888 GCF_036898095.1 Palaemon carinicauda
GGAAGAGGGAAAGGACAATGAATTTAGTTATTACTGTAGATGAAATTAATAAATTCAATAAATGTGATTTAGCTATAGAGCATTTTCATAGAATTTCCTTTTTTTTTTAATCTTTTAGCAAACTTTACTTACGTTTTCAAATTTTATTGCATATTTTCCAAGAATTGTTTTGTAATTCAGTAACTGGTTTTATATTGATATTTCTTTAAATTAGGTTGGCAGTTTAATTTTTTACTACTATGGCCAAATGAATCAAACGATGCTATGGAAATTAAAAGGACTAACATTCTTAGTTGTTGACATATTTTTTATGGAAACAACTATGGCTGACCCTGATGCAGTATAGTGCCACTTGACCTTTCGTAATCCTTTTGGGTCATTAATCATCATATCATGAAGCTTGTATCATCCCTCTCATTAATCCAACCATCTGTGTATGCGACCGTTAAATACATCAGTTTTTTTTTTTTTTTTTTTTTTGTTTTTTTTTTTTTTTTTTTTGAGCATGATGTCGGAATCAGCTTTGATTACCTTACCCAGTGTTGATGCATTAAGTGGGCCCGTGATGAGATGTTTTAATCTGGTGTCCCTTCATTAGCGCCCGCGTTGTTTTATGGTATTTAAAGATCCCATGCCCACACGGTCTAGGATTGGTAAATGTTCCGCACTATTAGTTGTAGGATTAGATTTTTTTTCATACACACAAACGCACAAACTCATATAGTGTATGTGATGTTACCAGAATGTTGTGGCGAATTTAAACATGTTTTTCCAGAATATGAATGAATATGAATGAACATGCAATGTATGGAAGTAAATACATTGAGAAACGTCAATAACCTACTACATTATTGTTATTATTACTGCAAACCAAGCTGGAACTCTAATTTTATAAGTAGAATGCTACCAGTCCAAAGTCCCTTATAGGGAAAGCAGCTCAGAAAAAAGAAACGTAGAAGTAAAGAATAAACTTTAAAAATATGAAATAAAAAGATAAACTAAGGTACGGCGTTGAAACGAATGTTAGGAAAGTTTTACTGATTTAGTTATTTGATTAGGAATATCATTCAGCATTTTTGATACTAAACAGTTTTACCTTACGAAAGAAAAGACAAGAATGTTATAACAAACCAAATATCTAGCACTACTTGGTGAATATTATAGTTTGGGGAGAACTGAGTGTGAAGGATGTTCACAATTATGAAAATTCCCTTACAGCAAGCACCATGAGCTATAATTAAACGATGGTGCCTAACGTTAATATCAAGATCAGGAAAAAGGAATTTTATAGGAGGAAATGCATTCCCATGATGATGGAATGAATTATCTAGAAGAATTATCAATTATTGATAGTAGAGACGTACATCTAAGTTCTGTTAGAGTGGAAGGCGCAGTATTAAATATATGCCTGAACATTTTTTGGTAAATGGTAACTGGTGACGATTGAAGGGCAATGAAAATGTTGAATGCTGTACTTATGTGTAACCTGTGAGTGGTTGAAGTAAAGGATCTAGTGGAATGGATAACAGGATTGGTTTCAGAAGTTGGACAAGCAACTGATAACTCAAGAAAATGGAGGAATGGAAAACCAAATAGATTACATCCTGCTTAGAGGAATTGATAAAAACAATGTGTTCAAGTGTAAAGTGATTAGGGCGAGGCATGTGTTAAACAGCATGAACTTTGGCATTAGCTATGGAAAACCCAAGAAGAGAAAGAGGAGATCTAGAATTAATGTTTGGGAACTAAAAGAAGAAAAGGGTGTGGGAGAGACACGATTTGAAAGGTTGAAATTAGAGAGTGGACAGGGTAACCGATGGGGAAATATCTGGGTGATTATATGCGTAGGGGAAGCAAAGGAATTAATAGGAAAGAACCAGTGGATATGGTGTGTCGAAAGGAGAAAATGGCTGGTGGAACAGAGTGGTGCATGAGTCATTTAAAAGAAAATTGAAAGCATTTAAGGACTGGATAGTAAGGCATGCACAAAGTGCAGAGCAGTGGAAAATTATTCTGGGAGGAAAGTAAGTATAGATAAGAGTGGTAAAGTAATTGAATGAAAGGCTTGGAACAAGGGAAGGAGACAAGGATATTTATTAAGATTTCAAACTTTAGGAAAAGGCAAAGCCAGGCCAGGGTTTGGGCAACTGGGAATTATCACGAATAGAGATGGAAATATATTGTATAGGGATGAAGGCATTGAGAGAAGATGGAGAGAATATTTTAAACAACTATTGAATACTGAGAATGAGAGAAAGAGATGGTAAAAGTACAAAGGATGGAGGGGCCAGTGATGGAGATACGGAATACAGAAGTGAAGTGGGCATTGAGTAATAAAAGTGATAAAGCACACGTCCATCAGTTTCAAATGGAAAATCGTCAAGATACTAGCTAAGGAGGGGGAAGAAGAATGGAGGCTGGATTTATTAAAAACAATATTGAATGAAGAAATAACGCCTAAATACTGGGAGGAGAATCTAATGGTATCTTTAATTAATTAAAAAGGGGATGTCAATGGAATGTGGTAACTACATGGCTTGAAAGTTTTTGAGAGGCTATTAGATGAGAGATTGTAAAGATTGGGAAACAGCATCATGGAGTCACCATGGTAAGAGGGACTGTGGATGACATCTTTATAATAAGGCAGCTACAGGAAAAGGGAATAGAAAGAAACCAGAAGTTCTCCTGTGCTTTTGTAGATTAAAAGAAAGCTTATAACAGAATACCAACAGAACTGATGTTTTGGTGCTTGAGGACGAGGAAAATCCCGGAGAAGTTGGGTAGAATCTATTACACCTGGGGTCAGCATTAAGGCCGTATTTATTTGTGGTGGTCATGGACATCTTAAGTAAAGATATCTGAAATGAAGAGTTGTGGAGTTGCTATATTCAGATGATTTTGGTGATTACTGCGGAAAATGAAGAAGACTTAGAGAGAAGGGCTGTAGAGTGGCAAGAGACTTTGACCAGGTGTGACTTGAAAGTAAATGTAGATAAGACTGAAACTGTGGTGAGTAGTAGGGAAGGTAGAGACGGGATAACCGTGCATGAAAATAAAGATTCTCACTATAAAACAGTTGGGACAATTTAGAGGTTTTGGGATCTACTATAACTCAGGAGGGAGGATGTAAGGCTGAAGTTGAGAATATGATAAAAGGAGCCTGGGGGAAGTGGAGGGAGGTAGCAGGAGTGGTGTGCGATAATAAAATGCCAATCGAGCTAAAAGTCAAGATTTATAACACATTAATAAGTATAGTGTTATTTAAGGGTCAGAAACATGGATTCGTAAGAGGAAAAGAGGAAGAAACGCTTTAGAGAACAGAGATTAGAATGCTGAGGTTGATTATGGGAATGTCACTACTTGGATGATTGGAAAATTATGAAAGAAGAATAGCAGTCGTAGTAAAGATTATAGTGTTGATACGAGTGTGTGTGGGCAGTGTTGGGGATGAATAGTGGGGAGGGAGCAAGGAGGCAAGAGAAGGTGAAGTCATTGTAGAGGGCTCATCAGGCAACCGACACTTTAATATAGGGATAACTGTGGGAAAGAAGAAAGTTGTGCAAATGGATTAAGATTAAAGTGGGATTCTGTATTTTTTCATTCATAAATTTAAAGAAAGATCACGATAAAACTGACAGAGATGTATTGTGGAATAAAGATCTAGGTAGAACTGACAGAGATTCATTGTGGGATGTTTTGAACTTGTATAATTCAGAAATAAGCCTCAATAGATTGAAATTTTTATTGGATTGAATTGAAGCATATTTTAGGATATGTGGATGAGAGAGGGACTGGTTTGATGTTACTGTGGAAATGAGACAAGTAGTACTAGTATATACTGGAAGTGGTCCGAATTTGTATTTTTGAGGATTTGCTAATGCGAATCATAATTATCATTGTTTGCGAATGGATGTTTTTTTTTTTTTTTTTGAACAGGCAATACGATCATTACGATGGCTTGAGCCTAGAACAAAGGCTACATGTGTGCCTGCAGTCTGCGTGTGTGTAGTGCGGATGTGCAACTATATTGGGTCCTTTGACTGGCTGGACAGTTCTGAATTGGATCCCTCTCTCTGGTTACATCTCATTTCATCTTTGCCGACACATACACAGAATAGTCTGGCCTATTCTTTAAACATTCTCGTCTTTCCCCATACACCTGACAACACTGAAATTACCAAACAATTCTACTTCGTTCAAGGGGTTAACGACTGCACTTAATTTGTTCTGTGGCTACTTTCCTCTTGGTAAGGGTAGAAGAGACTTTAGCCATGATAAGAAGCTCTTCTAGGAGGACGGCACTCCAAAATAAAACCATTGTTCTCTAGTCTTTGGTAGTGCCATAGCCTCTGTATCATGGTCTTCCACTGTCTTGGGTAAGATATCTCTTGCTTGAAGGTACACTCGGGCACACTTTTCAATCTTGTTTCTCTTCCTCTTGTTATTTTGATTTTTTTATAGTTTATTTGTGAAAGATTTATTTTAATATTATTGTTTTTAAACTTCTCTTATTTCCTTTCCTCACTGGGCTATTTTCCCTTTTGGAGCCCTTGGGCTTATAGCATCTTGCTTTTCCAAGTAGGGTTTTAGCTCAGCAATGAATAATAATAATAATAATAATAATAATAATAATAATAATAATGTGCTTGGGTGCTTGAACAATTATGTGGCATATTTTTATGTAAATTGAAGTAATTTTTATAAGTATATACAGTATTAATATCGGCATTCTGTTTTCAAACATTTCTATCTATATAATTTATGTTATGTAATATGGTTTATTTAGAGTTTCCTTTCGTTCCTTTTGGGTTTAGTACCGTTTCTCTTGGACAATTGTTTAAATAAAGATGTGCACAAAATAACGAATTATTTGCATTTTCAAGCTTTTTTTTCGCTTTCGTAAAGCGTGTAGACCTAACTCCTTGTGGCTAACAATAACCGACAACCGCAGACACATTATTTTATGGATCTGTTATTCCCATGTCGTTTATCATCTAGAA
>NC_090745.1:93870888-93873388 GCF_036898095.1 Palaemon carinicauda
TCTCTCTCTCTCTCTCTCTCTCTCTCTCTCTCTCTCTCTCTCTCTCTCTCTCTCTCTCTAGCTCTCTCTCTCTCGCTCTCTCTCTCTCTCTCTTGTATATAATCATCGTTGAGTATAATTATTTTTCCTGTATAGTTTATGTTAATACTCTAATTAATTCTTCCAGTTATTATTTTTCCTGTAAAGTTAATGTTAATATAGTATTTATTTCTTTTCAAATCTTTAAAACAGTGGTCGATATATTTTTTAAATAAAAAAATTATTGATTTCAGAAATTTGGACAAATTATCATGAATTACGGGTCAAATTAAAAAAGAATTGTAATGTAAACAAAACTACTCATTTCAAGTGTCATCTTTTGCAAAGAGGAAATACGGAATTTCGGAAAATTCTCAACCGCAGATATCGGTCATAAAACTTGCTTCCGCCCCCTCCCCCGTCCCCGTATTGTGGTAAAGCCGATTTGCATTTTTTCACGGTTATTTTATAGTTTGCGAGGGTGGACATGGGAAACTGCTTTGGCGATGGCTGTCTGTATTGTGTTGCCGAATTCAATAGGACGTTAAAACATGGCTGCAACAATGATAATGATAAAAGACGTGAATTTTACTCTTAATTTGTGGTTCGTGTTATGCATGGATTATGTAAAGAACTAAGCAGATTCAACCTAATTTTTTTTTAATGATCACTCCAGGAAATAAGTATACCATAATCTTCTGGAATTATCTTAAGCCGCCATTATATTCAAGATTGTTTTTTTTTTTCATTGTTCTATTTGTATGATTTGCCTGTGTATGAATGATCACATAGATACACGCTCATGAAAATTGATTCACGCTACTCTCGTCTCAAGTTATTAGAATTAGATGTTTTAAAAGTTGATTCACTTTGGCTATAAACATGGTTACCATAGAACTTCCTACTGATAAAAGCTTCTTTACATAAAGGCCTTTAGTTTTTTATTTAACCTGTTTTTCAAAAGATCGAATGACAAGAAAATTGGAGAATTATTATGGAAAAATGTGTTGCAGTCTTTAGAGGAAAGGTTTCATTATCCAAGAACTGCTTGGTATAATAAAAAACATTCAGTGTTATCAATCAAAAAAGTTTAATGTGACAAAAAATTAATAGGCTTATCATTAAAACTTCCATTTTCTATAAAATTCAAAGGACTTAGGTAAACATTTCTGTAATACCCTAAGGTATTTCTTAGTTGTCTGACCTTTTACTTTGCACTACAATATGTTGTATAAGCGTGAAATAATGCACTTTAAAAAAAACCGTAATTTTAATCGGAAATTCTCCGTAAAAATTTACTGTTCTCAGCCATATTTCAGTAAAATACAGCGACCGTAATTTTTAACCTACTTTGTTTTTATCTTTTTTTCGGGTTGGTGAACATAATATCGCTCCTTTACGTCAATATATCGTTTTTTGAAACGGTAAAGGCTTGGCAATATTTATTCTTTTATATTTAAAGTTTTTTACGGCAAATTTTTCAGTGTAGAGTAAGGTCTTGGTAACGAAGATGACTGGAGACTCATCCCCTTCGTTTTGTTTTGTAGTTTGCTGCTTTTGATGCTTTGCTCTTAAATAAAGCTGCAAAGCTAGAGCAATTAATTTTGAGATTGGTTTGCTTTAGTACTCCGTAAGGTAAAGTTTGATCCTGTTTGCTTACTAATGTCCGTGTCTCAATGAAAAATTTTAAGTAGGTAGTTCAGATCATAACCAATAATCTGTGTCCTAAGTATGGCATTCACGTTTAATTTTGTTATGGTGGTCAATATTTCAGTGTATGCAGTGTTTCCATTTTAATCGCATAATTTTATACACTTACGGAATTTTTCTGCTTTTCATTATTCAAATTTTGGAGTTACTTCTCCCTCAGCTTTACCGATGAAAATTGCGTTCAATTTCCTAACGATGAAACGCTAAATAACCTTTTGTTTTTACTGAATCATATAAAACAAGTTGTGGAATATTCAGAACCCTGTAGTAAGGGGAATTTACGTTAAAGATAAGCTTTTATTTTTTATTTTTAGAAGAAAATACAACAAGGTTTGATACATTTATACTTTACATTGAAAGAAAAAGGTTTTTAAGAGGTAGTAGAATGGCCAGGGCACCAGCCACCCGTTGATATACTAGTCTTGGGTAGTGCCATAACCTCTGTACCATGCACAGTCTTCCACTGTCTTGGGTTAGAGTTCTCTTGCTCGGGCACACTATTTTGCCTTATTTCTCTCCCTCTTTTTTGTAAAGTTTTTATAACTGATTTAGGAAATATTTTAATGTTGTTACTGTTCTAAAGATATTTTCTTTTTCTTTGTTTCCTTTTCTCATTGGGGTATTTTGCCTGGAGGGAGCCCCTGGACCTATAGCATCCGGGTTTTCCAACTAGGGTTGTAGCTTAGCGAGCATTAATAATATTAATATTCGATTGACAAAATATTTAAATTTTTCAGAAATTTTCAATTACGTAACCCAACTATTTTAAATT
>NC_090745.1:93878388-93900888 GCF_036898095.1 Palaemon carinicauda
TTCTGTTATCCTATTTCTCTCTGCTTATATCAGTTTTTTTTTTTATTATCACTACTTTTAGCTTTCTTTTTATGTATGTACTCCTGAAGATTTTTTTTATCTATTTTCTCATTATTGTTCAAAAGTTCCTATTAACTGGTTCCCTGGCAATTCCTAATTATTGTCCTTTTTTTTTTATTTATTTGTTCACATTATTTTCGTTTGTTCCGACTGTGATCAGTATTGTAGATTTTAAATGTTGCTTGATTTGTCAGTTTCATTGAATTGGATCACCTCAGAATGGCTGTTGATGGTTTTCTATTATTATTATTATTATTATTATTATTATTATTTTTATTATTGTTATTGTTATTGTTATTGTTGTTGTTGTTGTTGTTGTTGTTGTTGTTGTTGTTGTTCACAGTCTAGAAAGGCCAGGTTTGAAAAATATGTCGGGGAAAAAAAAAAAAAAAAAGGAATCTTTCTATTGGTTACGGGAATCATGTTCTTCTGGGATCCCATCTAACAAATAATAATTTTTCCCGATTTCCTTTGGAATTTCAAATAGCCAAACTTCGTCTTATCTTAGTCCTTCGACGTGATGAGTTAGTGTCTATGCTTTTATAAGATTGCGCAGGTGGTTTGTGTATGTAAATGTATCTTTATTACTTATAAAGATTATAACTTTTATATATAAAGATACTCATTGTTTTCTGTCGTTATTGGAAATTTGAAAGCGCAATCATCATAATTCTCTTTAGCTCCATTTTTGATCACCATAATTTGTGTAGTTGAGAAGATGACCAATTTTCGAAGCTGATTCATGTTGGTCCGATATTCCTGTAGTTTATGTGATTTTTTTTTTCCATTTACGTTTTTAGTGAGATTTTGGATGCTGGCAAACACTATCATCTTATAGGAAATTATATTTTGGTGAATTTACTGGCAGTTGAATGTTGCTTTAAAGTAGCTGTAAAGGTACTAATGATAAGACTAGTAATTATGAAAAGAATATAAATGATGATGAGAAGGTTAATAATGACCGTAAATTAGCTCCAATAATAATGACCGAGATTGATATAATGCCTACTGATATTATTTTGAATCATTATGCAAATACATTCTTGTATCAAAACTCTGGCATCGGGCCAAGAATCAGCTTGTGTTTAAAAAAAAGAAAAACGAAACCAGAAAATAATGAGGCGAATAATATATATAATTTATGACTGCGGTCCCAAGATGAGTTTGGCTCCGTGGCTCATCTCGTGATATGTTTATACGCTAATAGCTCCATCTGATATGCTCGCAGCCCTGATAATATTGATGCTGATGACGATTGCGATTATCGGTATCGTTAAGGATGCAGATCGTTTTGATGATAAGGAGGAGGAGCTGATGGAGAATCAGCTTCGTGTTTTTTTTTTTATCTTTTTTTTTTTTTTTTTTTTTTTTTTTTTTTTATATATGCTGTGCTTCTTATTCTGAAAGGTCATTTGTAGGTTGATTAGGAATTCGGAAGTTTTCCCCGTTTTGTTTTGCGTGGAAGGTAGTTGTCAACAGCAGTGGTGTGGGTGTTGCATGGTTTATTATCGTCTGTCCTGTAGTTATTAGGCTACTCTAGATCTACCCTGCGTGCTACATCTTCAGTCGTGAATCCCGACTGAGCGACCGACTTTTATGAACAAATGAATGACGAAAAGTCAATGATGTAAAATTGACAACGATAGAACGTGGTAAAAACTTATTGTTATGCCTTGTAATTGTCAAGTTGAGGAGTGAACAGGAAGTAATGTATAAACGACCAAGAGACTTATTCTTTTTGAAGCCAAATGCAAAACTTGGAACCATTCTTTTTTATGGAAATAGTTAAAAGAGAGATTACAAAAATGGGGGTGAGTTTACTCGTTGCCACCATAAACGCTGAAGTAATGTATTGAAAATTTTCCTTCTACACTCGCACAGGGGAAGATGAAAAGCAGTGGCAGTGGCGGTAAGTTTTAAGACAAAGCCCTGAAAATTGTCACATGGCTTATTGTTTGAGAGTATTTAGAATTGTACATTTACGAATTTACTTTTCAACTAATATAGAATTGGGCAAGAAAGTGGAAGAATCTGCTAAGAATAGATATTAGTCTACATTTTTTATATTTTCTTTTTTCTTTTTTTTTTTTTTGCTTTTTTTTATTTTCTTTTTTTTTAACAGTAGTTTGAATGTTTTTTGAAGGTTTTAATATCATTTTAACCTTTTCTTATATCCAATAAATGTTTAAATTTTTTTTGCGGAGATGTTTTCGAATTTTTTTGAATGTTACTAAGAGAAGTCCTTACCTTTGAAATAATATCGCAGGTAGCATTAACCAGTGTATGAAATTTATTTCCTAATAATACAGATTATTGTCTCATTTGTGATGTTAACTTCTGAACTCGAAAAACCACATCGTGAAAAGCTCATTCTACATATCCTTATTTCATAATAAATATTACCATATGTTTATCAATGACTATTTAGGATTTATTTGTGATTCTCCTTTTTTTCTGAGTAACCTACACTAAATGTTCTTGTTGCTAAAAACCCATTGTGCTTCTTAAGTGATCAGAAGCAGAAATGCCTAAAAAAGAAAAAAAAAAGATACAAAATTGCTTGTTAAAAAAGAAAAAAAAAATCCTACACATTTCAACATCATAGTATCCAGGGTTATTTTGAGACGGCTTCTACTTTTTTACATATTTGAGGATGTTGTGATGAAACGTTCACATCGTTACAATTTTTCTAGTCTGTAGGACGTTGGTACCTAATCGCGGATGCGTTGTCTGGGGGCCAGAAGGTAGGGAACAAACCGCAGTTCGTGTAGCTGCGAGTTCTGTACTACTGTACCACAGCTTTAGACTCTCTCTCTCTCTCTCTCTCTCTCTCTCTCTCTCTCTCTCTCTCTCTCTCTCTCTCTCTCTCTCTCTCCTGCTTATAATACATATATGTATATATACTGTATGCATATATATATATATATATATATATATATATATATATATATATATATATATATATATATATATATATATATATATATATATATATTATATGTGGGACCCAATTATTTAAAAATTAATTTGACATTAGTTCCCATACCAGTGAAATGAGTGCTAGGAGATTAAATGAATTTTGTATTAAAAAAAAATCCAACATGTATGTAGTCTTGTATTCTGCTATTCATGTTTTAGGGGGTGTAGGCCTAATTGGTAAAGTTTGTGTTTTCATTAATTAAAGCTATTATTTTTATCATTTCCTTCTATTGACGCAAAGGACCTCAGGTAGAGTTCACTAGTCGTCTCTATCTTGAGCTTTTAAATCAATATTTCTCCCTTCATCACCTCCTACTTTAAGCTTCATAGTCCTGAGCCATGTAGGCCTGGGTCTTACAACTCTTCTAGTGCTTTGTGGAACCCAATTGAAAGTTTGATGAATAAATCTCTCTTGGGGAGTGCGAAAAGCATGCCCAAACCATCTCCATCTGCCCCTCACCATGACCTCATCCACATATGGCACTTGAGTAATCTCTCCTATAGTTTCATTTATAGTCCTGACCTGCCATTTAACTTCCAATATTCTTTTGAGGGCTTTGTTCTCAAATCTATAAAATCTGTTATAGATTGTTTCATTGTCATACCACGACTCTTGCCCATACATTAACACTAATCTCACTGAACTGATATATAGCCGGATTTTTAAAAGTAATTTCAGGTGATTTGTTTTCCAAATTTTACTTAACCTAACCATTGTCTGATTTTTTTTTTTTCAATCTTTCATTCAACTCCAATTCTAAACACCATGTATGAGAGACCATAGTGCCTAGATATTTAAATGAGTCTACCTCATTAATCCTTTCTCCTTCCAATGATATTTCATCTTCCGTTGCATATTCCGTTCTCATCATCTCTGTCTTTCTTCTAATTATCTTGAGCCCAACCTTATGTGATATTTCAAGTATTATGGTAAGCAAGCTTTCCAAGTCCTGTGGCATTTTGCTAATAAGGACAGCATCATCAGCATAGTCTAGGTATGCTAATTTCCTTTTACCAAACCAGTCCAATCCTTCTCTGCCATCCCCGACTGTTCTATGCATTACAAAATCCATGTAGAAAATAAACAACATAGGTGACAACACATTTCCTTGAAGTACTCCATTGTTTACTGAAATTAATTTAATAAGACCTCATTATCATTACGTTGCACTTGCTATGGTCATCAACAGACATAATCAAATATACATATTTAAGAGGAACTCCATAATAACGCAGGACTCTCCACAAAATTGGCCGGTGCACACTATCAAAGGCTTTTTCATAGTCCACAAATGTCATCAAAAGTGGATTTCTATATTCTTCACATTGGTGTATCACATGTCTTAAAATGGAAATTTAGTCAGTACAACTTCTACCTTTCCTAAATCCTGCTTGTTCATCTCTCAGCTCTTCATCAATCTTTCTCTCTAGTCTCTTTAGAATGGGCATACTATATATTTCCATGACAACTGACGCAAGTGTGATGCCTCTGTAATTATTACAATCAGATCTTTTTTTGCCATTTTCACCAACACTCCTTGCTCCCATTCATCAGATTTTGTCTCTTTATGCCACATATTACAAATTAATCTGGCAAGTATTCTGGGAGTCACTTAAATTTCGGCCAAAATCATCTCAGCAGTTATTCCATCGTGTCCAGGGGCTTTCCATCTCTTTAGCCTTTTTTAATGGTAGATTAGACTTGAAACACACTGAATTCATTCATAGGCACATCAAGGTCTTCCTCAGCTTCAGGTATGTAAATCAAATTATTCCCTTCATATCTCCTATTCATGACCTCACTAAAGTATTCCATCCAATGTTGCCTTTCTTCATCTTCTGTTGTTATAACAGATCCATTTTTGTTTTAATGGGAATATGCTTCTTCTTTTTTGCCCCATTAGAAATTTCATTAACAATTCCATGAGCAATTCTTACACCATAGCCACTTCCCGAGTTCATAGCTTTGTCAGCCGCATCTGCTTTCCTGTTTAAATTATCTCTCTAGTCATTCCTGGCTTTTCTTTCAACCTCACAATTAATACTTGAATACTTATAGTATACTCTACCTTGTAATTTTCATTACTTCCTCGAGAACTTTCAACACTCAATTACTGTCTTTGTCTCCTTTTTATAGTATATCAAAGTATCATTTGATAGCCAGGGTTTTCTCCTTGTAACTGCCTCTCCCAAAACTTCACTACCAACTGTTCTTAATTTCACACCATTCTTTATTAATTTTCTGCTATTCGTCTCTGTCTTTAAATCTACAAATCGATTCTTACATTCAATTGCAAATGTTTCCCTGTGCTCATCTTCTAGAAGCTTGGTTACATCAAACCTAGGTATTCTATCTATATTTTTACTGAGTGCTCTCAGTTTTAATTTCAGTGTGGCAATGAAGAGCTGGTGATCACTACCAATATCTGCACCTCTTTAACTTCTTACACTTCTCAGAATCGTCCTTCTTTTTTATTAATAGATATGTGATCTATTTGATTTTTCATAATTGCCACATGATGAATTTCAAGTATATTTGTGGACGTCCTTGTGCTGGAAAAGACTACCTCTGATAACAAGATTGTTTGTTAAACAAAAACTTATAAAATGTGCTCCATTTTCATTTGCAACTTCGCCAAGACCCTCAGCACCTATCACATTCTTTAACCTTGATTATTCCTTCCAACTTTGCATTTAGGTCACCACTCACAATTTTTATATCTCTCTGGTATCTCCTCTATTACATCTTGCAGGCCTTCATAGTATTCATCTTTCCCTTCTTCAGGGGAATCATTTGTTGGTGCATAGCAAACTAAAATACTCATATTACACCTCTTTAATTTAAACTTTGCAAGTAACAATCTACTATTTACAGCTCTCCATTCCGTTGGTGTCATTATCATTCCTATCCCTTCTCTTCCAACTCCATCTGTTCTTCCTGAGAAGATATATATACATTGCCTTGGTCTAAGATTTCTTTACCAATCCCCTTACAACGTGTTTCGCTTAGGGACAAGATATTCAAACTATAATTCATAAATTCTTTCTCCACTTTTTGTAACTTCCCCAATCTGATTCATGGTTCTAACATTCCAGTTACCAATTTTCAATTTTTCTTTAGTATTTATAAACCGGGAGATTCTTAGCACTCCGCCATTTTGTCATTTACATTTTCCATAAACTGACTAAATCCATAGAAGATTTATTGGCTAAATTCATCAAAGGATAGCCAGTTCCTTGTGATGCTCAGTGCCTATCTAAGGCAAGTGACCCCTGCCGGTCCATACTGATTCCAGTGAGATCATCCGCCAGGCAACATTTTTTCCCCAGAACCTGTCAGATTCTTTATGGTCTCCTCAATAGCAAAAGGAAAGTTTTACTAGCTTTGCAAGTTGATATTTTATATTCTTGTTTTTATATATAAAATATAGGTATTCCTAATCAATTTGGCATTTTGAGCGACTTAGAGAGCTGCTACTTTTTTATATTGTGTATGTTAAAATCTTTTGACAGTGGCTCATTCTTATCAGCTATCCCCTTTATAGATAGATAGACTAATAGATATATGCATCATCAAGGTAAACCATTACAGCTCCTTATTAAAACACCGAAACACTCTTGTAACTTTATAAAATATTCAACTTTGCATATTGTATGATGTAACTTACGATTTTAAAGATCCATTTACTATGCTGTCCCATTTATGCTATTAATTTTATACCTTCAGAAATAACGACTTCCACCGAGAGAGAGAGAGAGAGAGAGAGAGAGAGAGAGAGAGAGAGAGAGAGAGAGAGAGAGAGAGAGAGAGAGAGAGAGAGAGAGAGTAGGGAACCATGTACCATGTGCTTGATATTTTACTGCATTATTGATAACCGTACAAAAACGATGCGTTACGGGCAACAACTTAAGGGTTTTTATGCCTTCAGGTGAAAGGCAAGTTGATGTCCATCACGTACAATATCCTACCTGTCCTCTAGTCGACTTTTATGTGTTCAGAATGTTTCCTTCACTCTTTGAGTGCATTTTGTTTCACTCGCATTAATTCCTTTGTAGCAGAGGTGCCTTTAGTCTTCTAGAGGCAATTTCAGTGTGGTTGAATGTTCATGAATTAAGATTTTCGTATCTATTAGTGTAATCAATGATTTTTTATAAAAAATTAATCCTTTTTAAAGTAGAAGTTATATCCAGCAAAGAGTTTTTTCGACATGCTGTTCAGAAAGGTAAATTTATACTCTTAGCATTTAGGAGTATGATTCTGATAGTAACTTTTGTGTTGTTCTATTCTCGGTGATACATTATATTTGTATATATATATATATATATATATATATATATATATATATATATATATATATATATATATATATATATTTATATTTATATTTAACACCTTAAGGAATGCCACATTTATATTTCGATTGACTAACATGGATGATGAAACTTCTAGAGCATTGACAGCTTCTTCATATACACAGAAATGCATAGCAACCGTTTCTCCAGCCCTTTAGTGTCTAATACAATACTCCATTACCCAGTTTCGAACGCACTCTCTCGTTTCCTGGATATGAAGACCTTTCTAATCCCTCTTTTATGCTCCTTGACAGTGTTTTGTGGTCTTAGCCTGAATCCGCACCCTTTTGAATCACACAATATCACGAGTGCGTAAATCGTTTCATATTGTTGAGCATATATATATATATATATATATATATATATATATATATATATATATATATATATATATATATATGTATGTATGTATGTATGTATGTACTGTATGTATATGTGTATATATATGTATATATGTATATATATATATATATATATATATATATATATATATATATATATATATATATATATCCATATATATATATATATATATATATATATATATATATATATATATATATATATATATATATATATATATATATATATATATGCCATCAATTTTAAGAGGAGGTCTTCCGTAGGGGCTTGTTTTTCTGCGTTTGTTTCAAGGATATGGTTAATTTTCTATTATAGTCGCTAGATTTTGCTCCAAATGTCTTTCTGCCATTTTGTAATGATTAATCGTCCAGTTAATAACCATTTAACGGTATTTTGCTTCACTGGTGGAAAGTATCTTGATTGTGTACATCCAATTAGAATTTGGTAAAAAATTAGTTGCTTCGTTTCTTTTCTATATACAGGTAGTGATGTGTTTATAAACCACAAATAATTCCCACGTGGTTTATTATACGGTATTAATAGCAAACTGGTATTTTTGAGAATTTATCATTTATTATTCAATATTTGCGTTTCTATTTATTTTTAATTACTTATTTCTCGCCTGTAAACAATCCTTAGGTATTCTTTTTATAGCCTTGTTAGCATGCTTGATCATTTTCTAATATTTTAAGATTTTGTAGTATTGTTTTTATTTGACATTTTACGCCAACTCTTTAATTAACTTTGATATAAGACGATTTTTTGTTTTAATGGAATTGAACCAAAAGATTCTTCATCATGCGAGAAAAATCCCGAAGAAAATAACATTGAAATCACTTTGAACTACGAAAGAAACAATGAATGGTCATTCTATGCAATTTAGCATTAACTTCTCCAAGCCTACATTCACCGAAGAAATCCAAGGCGTTAAACTAACTTATTAATCAAGTCATCAGCCTATCTTGTCTTCAAAATGCTTAATTTCTGTTTTATGCACGGCTGGGATATTAGGTGACTCGTCTACTATATATACATGTATATTCTTAAATGTTAATGAAAACAATTGTGAAAGAGTATAGCTAAAATATATTAATCCTGTTTTTTTCCTAACAAAATTTAGCTTGTTTCACCACATCGTAATCTCTTGGAATCTTGTGTTATTTGTGTGTATGCTTATATATTTTCTGTGGGGGAACGGTATTAGTTTATCATTCCAGAAATTTCTGTAATCCTTTTCATTTGGTGAGCCAGTATAGACGATAATTTGAAGGTTCTTAATCTACAGTAACTGAAAACTTTGTCTATAGGTTTTCGTCCCTCGTTTGTATCCCTAACATTAGACGAAGGTTGAGGATGACAAATACATGTGGTTAACAATGTACATAATTTTTTCTCATGATATAGGCTAATTCCTGCAGCTGAATAACAAGATATACTAGTGAAATCTGTTCAACTAATTTCTAATGTGAAATTTAGTTGATTACTTTCTAAGGGATACTCGGTTTGCAAATTCCTTAAAAGAAGCATACTTTAGTTAAATCTTGGATTGGTTTTCTTATTGCAGTTTATAAAAAAATTTTCTCCTCTTAACATTCAAAATTAGTAATTGACTTCTTTCCTCTGTATTCGTTTGTATGATTATGCAATTTAGATGTCAGTATTTAAATGTTCGAGCTAATGCTTATTTACTTATTCATTCGTATTTATATTTGTTTTAAAGCTGATACTTTCAATATATCGAAGTTTATCTTGTATTTTAAGTATAGATTATTGTATGCTAATCTCTCTCTCTCTCTCTCTCTCTCTCTCTCTCTCTCTCTCTCTCTCTCTCTCTCTCTCTCTCATGTATAACCTGGCAACTGGATTGTATTTTATATGTTAGACCTTTCCATAAAACCTGTTCTTATCACTATATTATCGAAATGCATATTGAAGTTTCCTGTGTACCTTTGTATCCCAAAGTCTTTATTATTGTAGTTGTTGTTGTTGTTGTTGTTGTTGTTGTTGTTGTTATTATCATCTATAGACTCCAGTCAGTCTCTGCTATTAGAATTATACCTTGCAAAACTCCCAGAATTAAATACCTTTTGGTTGAAAAAAGATTGAGCAGCATAGTTCCCCTTGGAGTTTTACTTTATTACAATACATCATTAATGTGCTTTGAAGACCTGTTTTCATAACAGTATCATTGTACATTTTTATTGAGGAATATTTGTCGCTGGTGGAAGTAATTCAAAATTATGTACTGTCAAGTAAACTATTATTTTTTAACTCTCAAGTAAACCATTATCATTCTTTATATTGTTTGGTTTTAAATTCTAAATCATGTAAAAAGCACAGCTCTTTTACAGCATATTGAACAAACTTTACATAACGGGTTCCAATGTCATTGGTAAAGAAAGAAAAAAAATATTTTTATGCATGGTTTTACATGATGTAAAAAACTTCCTTAACAAAGACTGATCTTTTAAAGCAAGTGAAGTGTTACACATTCGTTGTATCGAGATCAGGCCCTGGTGGCGGTGTCTTACCATCCACCGCCCCTCCCCATCAACCCTGGAATGTTTGCTTATATTCATTCTTTGAATATAAGCCTCTTAAAGTTGTTGAGATACAGCAGAAAATCTTAGGCAACGCTGATAATGGCCAGTATCATTAGAGGGAAAATTATCCGCGTGGTCTGTGTCCGTTAGCGGGTAATCTAATTGATCGTTCAGCTTTTTAGACTATGGAGCAGGTGAAAGCGTTCACCCTTCTAATAATATACAATTCCCATACACCTGGCAATTTCCCCCTTCACCCATACTCGCGAAGTTATCAGCATTCTGGTTTGGCTTCTCCTCTACTTTCTTTCTTAAGGACCTGCCATCATAACATTGCATCCCTTCTCATCTCCTACCCCTTCTCCCATGAAGCGTCTTACCCCGTTACCTCCATGATGGTTCCACCCTCCTCCCCTTCCTCCCTCGGCTCCTCCAACCCGCATCCTTCCTCATCAGCATCCTGCCTCCTCTGGAATCCTAATCCCTCTCCTTACGTTGGGTTCTCTGACCACCTGCATCCTTAATCTCTTTCCCTGTTAGCGGCTTAATACCTTCAACATTTTCTCTCTCCCGCTCTCACCCCGTGTTGCAGCATCTAGCGCTACTCGTATTTCTGGCCCTTCGTTTTCCTCTCTTGTATGATAAGGGTGTTTGTTGAGCCCAGAACGGCTTCAGGTCTCCTGCTTTTCTGTAGTGTACTTGTTTTATTCTTGATTCTATATGTTGAAAACAGAGGATTTTCGTGCTACGAGAATTAACTAGACTGCGAAACCCAATGATCGTATCATGCTTTTAATCCCGTTTTGATATATGCTGAGCATTTTAAGGAGCATATTCTTATATATTTTTATATGCTGACTTACAAATTATATATTCAGGATCTATTAACAGGATATGTTTAATCCGTACCTTAAAATTTAGTGATATAGATAATATAAAAATGTACTATTACTTTTTCTTCCCTATCATATGTAATCCATTTTGACGATACGAATCACTAAACTGTAACTCGTAGCGAAATATAATTTTCAGATAAAGTACCTTGATATGGTCCTTTCTAAATACTTTTTTACGAGTACAGTATTACATAATCTTCTCCATAAAAAGCTTTTCGTAAAGCACGCAAACAATATTAAGCTAATAGAGCTATATAACAGATTTTTCTCCATTTCTCTGATGGCAAACTTATATAGGTGCGTTAGAAGTTAAACTTTTAAACGTAGTTTTGTGATGACCTGTTTTGAAAAAGTTGGTGGATTTTTATGGTTGTATATTCTGAAGATTTAGTTCTGAAATACTTGAATTTTTACGAATACATTTCTCAAATAAAAGTCTTGATCAGTTATTAGATAGCACTTACAGATGGCATCAGGTTAATGACTTTGATCATTTTAGTTAGAGAATCCCAAATATAAAGATTTTAAGATTCAGGTAACGGTTTGAGAGTTGAAGATGTAGGCTCTATTAGGAGTCAAGGTCACCCGTGGTTTGCAATGAGTCATGGTAGAAGAGACTAAAAGAAAATTATTTAGAGTTGTATAACATATTTCACTTGAATGTAGCTATAGGTTTTATATATCTTATTCTCTGAATATTGATAATCATTTTATTTCCATTAAATTAATGTGTTTTTTTAATGTTCTCTATTATTTCTATCAATATCACGTGATAATGAAACAAAATAAACCATAAAAGTATTTATGTCGTATAGAGAATATTTATTTGTGAACATGACTTGCTGATTTAACCATATGAGAAAGAGAAAGAGAATGTATTTCATCCAGGTTAAAGATCAGTTTTTCTAACTACAGTACAATTTAACATTAAATTGCTATTTATTCTTTGTTTTCTTAGCTCGTGAGTCGTCTATTAACTCCTAAGTCATCTATTATTTTCAGCAAGTTAGCAAGAAGAGGTTCTTTTTGCACTTATTGGAGAATTGGTAATGCTGCTCTATTGGGTAAATGTGTTTGTGGTAGCTGTAGCCCTGCAGATTACCACCCGATTTCCATAACTTGCATATCTAAAGTTTTTTAACGTCTTTTGGCAAAACGTCTAAATAGGTATACTGAAGGTAATCATCTGTTCCCTCATTTACAATTTGGCTTTCGCAAAGGCCTTCGAGATGAAGTGCCCTTTATACAATTTCAAATACTGTAGAGAAATCCCTTTATTGTGGTCAGGAATTTCGTATGATTGGCCATGATTTAGTGCTGCCTTTGACTGTGTTAATCATGAAGCCCTTATTTTCAAATTCAAACGTAGGGAGTAGGTGGGTGTTTTCTTAGCATCATTGTTGAATTTTTAAGTAATAGATTGCAGGGTCGTGTGTATAGGAATATGATATCTGATGTTCCTCAGGGTAGTGTTCTTGGCCCTTTACTTTTCCTATTACATACACGTGATAGGTGGTTTGGGCTAGAAAACAGGCTCGTTGCATATGGAGATGATACTACCCTAACAAAATTCCAGTATGATTGTAAGTAGGTCGAGGACAGTGGTTCTTCTTCATCCAGATCTCTACATCGATAATGTTTCTTTAACTTTATACGATTCCTTTAAGATTTTAGGTTTCATTCTTGACTGAAAATTTATTTTGAGAAAGACAATCATCATGTATCTTCTTCATCTATACAAAAATGGCTTATTGAGAAAGTCTTTTAAGATTTTGGGTGATTGTTCTCATCTTAATATTGTTGGGCAAAAACTTGCAGTCTAATAAATTTCTTACTCATGATGTAGACATCATAATTTCTGGTACCGTCGTTCACTTAATTCCTTATGCATGTTTCAAAAATATTTTTCATAAATATGACCAATCTTTGCAGATCTTTATGCATGTTGCTTAAGATTTTCATAAAAATTACCATCCTTTGCATTCATATCTTCCCAGACTGTATCACCCTGTACGTAGTACTAGGTTTGCAGTTAATTCTCAAACAGTCTTGAAATTCAAAAATTCTGCCCAAACTCCAATGATTAAACAAACTAAATTCAATGCCCAAATGGATGTATATTACAAGTGATTTTTTTAGATGGAAAGCTAATTACTTAAATCCTGTAGGGTTGTGATGTGTGCCACATGAAATCTAAGGTAAGTATAACCAATTATGAGTCACTCCTGTTTTGTTCACTTTACCTCGGGCCAGACAATCACAGACAGGAAGCAATTAGACTCATTTCAGCTAGAATAACTGCATGCAAAATGCGTATGAATATGACATTACTGTTTTTTTTTTCTGTTCAGTTAAGAGAATAAGAAATAGTTTTAACCCATAAATCTTTTCTACTGCTTGTCAGTTTATCAGCGAGATCACGCTTCTGGTTTTTCGCATATTTGCTAGTCACCCAACTAAGAAGTCAAACGTCATAGTTATAAATCTTCGTTTTTGAAAAGTAAAATGCTATTTATGAGCCTTAAACTCTTGGGTAAATGCTAGTTTTTGATACCCTTGGTATTGATTGATTACAGGAAATTGCACACAAAAAAACTATATTACAGGTCGGTGCCAGATTTTGAATAATATGGTCTCAGGAACTTTGGAGATAGCGACATTATCAATATTTTTGTAAACATGTGATTCAACGCGTTCCATCGTATATATTATGGTTTGCATTCGATAAATCATTAATTATGCCTATTGTTATTAATTTTGCATTGCCATTACATAGTATTCTCTAAGTTATGTACAGTTGATACAGTATTTATATAAAGCTACATTATGTAAATACTTCAGCTCACTTTGAAAATGTTTACTTTTTTATTTTAATTTTATCTATGTATATGGATTATTTTTTTTTATTTATTATTTTGAAACTGATTTCCTAAACGTTTTGTACATTTGCCTACTTAAGATAGATGATATATATCCTATGTTTTATCTTTTATCCATTTAGCTGAACGATTTAAAAGTATTAAAAAGTATTTCCTCTCATAGTTTATTTTGTTATATAGTTTGACCTTAGTGTATTTTAGTTATATTTCCTCACTGAATGCACAATAATTGTAACTGTCAATATCATCGTTTTTAATACTACGATTAACATGACTATAATTTCACAAATAATGCTTCGAGGTTACATGACCGGTAAGGCTAAGTTTAGTACCAAAATTTTAAAGGTGTACCGATATGTCCTTACCCCACCACCACTCAAAAAAAAAAGAAAAAAAAATCACTGAATAGATTATATATAATTACGTGACACTATTCATTTAGGTAGATGGGTTTAGAAATTTCTATCACTCTAATAGTTAGAATATTACTCCAGCAAACTTTGTCAGTGAGGAAGCACAATTTATTTGATGATAGGACTTTGAAAATAACAATGGAATGAGACCATAATCGCTGGATTTCAAAGGACTGCACACGACAATGGAATTGCTCGTCTCCACAAGCGAAGAATAGAGAACAATAATTTAGCCTGAGCTGGATGAATTATTTTCAAAATAACTTTCATTCATATCTGCCAAGTTAATTTCTAACTCACGTTTGTGGTGTTTGCTTGAGACTGAGCACCAATTAAAATGAATAATGTTAGGCAAATCTCTTTAGCAGTTCCAAAATACGCCAATAAATATTATTAAGAAAAGTTGAGTAAGTTGTACTTATGAATCATCAACATAATACCAGCGTTTAGCCTTCTGTCCTTTTCTACAATGGGAAAGTATTTAAGAGGTTTAACGGACAAACGCTCTGCATTTACCTCTAATATTATGACTTGTAGTCAGTGATAAATATTACTAAAAGAAATTGAACCAAATAAAGTTACCCACAACAACCAGTGTGGTAAAAAATGTAGCAAAGCTGAAAATTGTATTGTAATGAATAGCTAGATTTTTTGCTACTCATTCTTTTAATGTAATCTATTTGCAGACCCCTTTAACACTAAACTAATTTTTTTTTTTACATACTTTTGGGTTTTTTATTGGTAGATAATCTTCAGTTACTACCCATCATTAGAAAATTTACTAGATTTGGTCGAGTTCCTGTTGTAGGCTTAAAATTATTTCTCTTTCCGTGTATATATATATATATATATATATATATATATATATATATATATATATATATATATATATATATATATGTATATATATATATATATATTCATGTGCATATATATTATATATATGTATGTATATATAAATGTATATATACATATATATATATATATATATATATATATATATATATATATATGCATGTGTATATATATAGATATATATATTATATATATGTGTGTGTGTATATATATATGTGTGCATATATATATATATATACACATATATATACATATATATATATATATTATATATATATATATATATATATATATATATATATATATATATAGATACATAGATAGATAGATATACATATATGCCTTTTATGTCATCATCCTCTGCAGAACAGAACTTAAAATCCCCCGTTATATTTCGGTACTTCTGTTTTTATCTAACCTTGTTCTCTCTACATGCGTGATATGTGGACTAAAGAGGTGCCAAGTATAAAGCAGTCTTCATTATGGATAATTATTTCCGTTTTTCATACATATTCTAAAAGAATAGTTTTATGGTGCTTCATTAGGACTTAGAAACAGCATTTTCGTTGCTAACGTTCTTATATTGATAATCTCTATATTACTCTTATTGATATCTTTATATTAGTTAACTTCCTTATATGTAAAATTAATATGTATGAATTTACCGTGTACAGTATACTGATACTGAGTCAAATATTTTGGAAAGATACATACTAGCAATTATGTCTGAAATGTATGAAAACCTTCATTGTATTCTACGGTTCCTCTTAGATAAGTGTATTGTGTACAATCAATGATTCTATTCCCAAAAGTTAATGGAGTCATCATGAGCTATTCCTTGTTCGTTTTATCTTCCTGTTTTTTTTTTTTTTTTTTTTTTTTTTTTTTTTTTTTTTTTTGTCATTTCTATGCTTGTCATCGCCTAATTTTCATACTCCAAAATATATTTAGGATCCGGATAATTCATGTATTATCATGGACATAAGGTACGTATAAAACAGTTTTAATATGTTTTTTATTGATAAGCACAAAAAGCACCGGAATGGTGGAAACTTTATCGTAGTGTTTATTTTCTTCGTTGTTCATTAATAAACGCAAAAAGTACCGGAAAAGGTGGAAACTTTATCTTGGGTTTATTTTCTTCGTTGTTCGGTAATAAACGCAAAAAAGTACCGGAAAAGGTGGAAACATTATCATGGTGTTTATTTTCTTCGCTATTCATTGGCGTTAATCTTTGCAATCATTCGGTGTGCATGAAAGATAAAGATGAGCATTTTTAAATGAAATGGCCGGTGGGCCGATTTACCTTCAAGCACCTTGCAGATTGCAAGCAAACGATAATGATGTATTCACTTAACGATAATAACATTCTGAACGTGACTTTGGTAGTATTTATCGCGGGATGATTACCTTCATCAAGCACAAATCACCTCATTTCATCCTTTATTTTACATCGCCGTGATGCTTCCCTTTTCCATTTCCACCCCGGCGTCCACACATTCATCAGTTCGCCAGCACATTCGTACCCTGGGAGCTAATCACGTGACCTCTTGACCTGACCCTTTCCCCGGCAACCCCTCTTTATCGCAATGCTAGTCCCTTTGACCTCCCTCTGTTTTACATCTGCTGACTGCCATTACCTGGGGCATTAAAGGTCATTTCGTTTCAATTATCCCCAATCTCGCCCCCTTCTCCTTCTTTTGATGATGGCTCTTCCCCCGGTTTTAAATTATCTTGTTTTCGCTTTTCATGATTCGGAGCTGCGTGATTGCCGTTTTGCAAGTCATTCATATTTCTCGGCTGGTCATTTCCCGCCCCTTTTGTTACTCATCTCTAGTGGAGGTTTAATTTTTTTTTTTTTTAATTTTTTAAATTTTAGCATTCATGTATGTATGTATGTATGTATGTATGTATGTATGTATGTATGTATGTATGTATGTATGTATGTATGTATATATATATATATATATATATATATATATATATAAAATATATTTTGATTGCACACACATACATGTGTAAATAACTTTGTATATACACATACTGTATATATGTACACGTACATATTTATGAAATATTGTGTATATATGTTTATATATATATATATATATAATATATATATATATATATATGTGTGTATATATATATGTATATATGTGTGTGTGTATGTGTGCGCGCGTATATATATATATATATATATATATATATATATATATATATATATATATATATATATATATATATATATATATATATATATATATATACAATGAACATGCCCGTGTGTACTCATAAATATATTTAAGAGAATGAAAATGGCGATGAAAGACTTAAATTATCCCTTATTATCTAACGAGGTAGTAATTTGTTCGATGTAATGATATTAGGAAATGGATTCTTTCTATTTAATCATTATATGAGCGAAGCGAGAAAAAAAATATTAGATTAGATTCAGATAAGGAAAATAGAAAATAGATTAGAATGTATTCGCCATAATTGATATTGATTTTAGGATTTACGATGAAAGGGGAGTGAAAATAGATTTTTTGGGGAAGATGGATGAATATTACATTAAGATTGAATTTTAAGATAAGTTTTCGATCTTGTAAGGAGTTTCGAAGTACAAGAGATATTAGTTATGATGTTAGGAAGCTCTTGTTAAGAGTTTTTAAGATCGATTTCCAGTCTTTGATTCTTATCTAAAGAAATAGAAGGTACTTTTAAACGTACCTAAAGTGGGTATGACATTTTTGGAATAAAAGACAATATAATAGGATATGTACGTGGTAGATGAGAGAGAGTGGGTATACTATTTCCGAAGAAATCAAGTCTTATCTTTTAAGTGTAAAATGTAATATGAATTTAATGGGAAAAATAAATTTTATTGCCAATCCTAGTACAGTGGCTATTTGAAATGATTCGAGTAAAAAAAAAAAAAAAAGAATTATGGATGTGTAAATGCATTGGTTTAAGGGTTACTGAATATCTAATTATGATTGCATGTAATATTCAGCTACGAATAAAAAGGTTTAAGAGTTTAAGTTTATGGGAAGATAGAAATAGTCTCTAACCAGGATGTACAAGGGTTTTCTTCAATGAGGCTTTATTCAATACTCAAAGATGATGTTAAAAGTTGTTAACGTTCTAAAGAAAAGTTGATATTGAAAGTTAAGAATTACATGAACGTGTATTAAATGTGAAAACTACACTATAGTCAATACTTTTTCGTGAGACAGATTTGCACCAACTCTCAGGGGTGCCCTTTTAGCTCGGAAATGTTTCTTGATCGCTGATTGGTTGGACAAGATAATTCTAACCAATCAGACACCAGGAAACTTTTCTGAGCTAAAAGGGCACCGCTTTGAGTCGGTGCAAATGCACCTCATTAAAAAAAAAAAGAATAGTATAGATCAAATTGCTAAAGTGCGGAGTCATCAACAGTCATTCTCTGGCTCTCCCTGGTTCTAGCTTGGGTGGAGACCGTTTTGTGCACTGATCATATGCATATGTGGTTGGTCTCTATAGATCATTGTCCTGCCCCTTGCTTCCTGTGCTCATTAGGGACCTTATTATCTTTAAAGATGATAGACCAGAGCTTTGGGCTACCTACACGGAACCTATACTTTTAGCTACTTCCAAGAAACAATCTTACATTTATTGCAATTTGGACCATTTTCTGGTTAAATGCTGAAGACCATGAAATTATTTTTTTCCTTTAAACATTAAGTGTGTCATTGCCATGATTTATAAATCATACTGTATACGATGCAACACAGATTATATTCTTTTCTGTAAGATTAATACTTGTTTCTCCATCTGATTTGTTTTTTATCTTTTCTTTCAGTTTTGTGTGTGTGTGTGTGTGCAATAGCTTATTTTATTGATTGGTCATCATTCCTTTCTTACCATATGTATAACAATATCGATTGTTTGTTTTTTAATTTTGGTACTTTTACGAATTGTATCTTAACGCTTAGCTATTTATTATGAATTTGGGTTTCCGTTTATGAAATCTTACAGACCCTAATGACCTTCCCTATTGCAGTTCAAAAAGGGTTTGCAATCAGTGCCGACCCATGCAATTTTTGTCAGTTTTGTTTGCAGTCATTTAAATCTTTTGAAAAACACATTTTGAATATACATAAAATGAATTCAAAATTATATTAAAGTAGGTTATTTCGTCATATACCAAAAGTGTCAGTCCACAGTTTAGCCAACCGACGTTGTAGATAGCTGTAGAAAGTTTTAGTTATACTAATAACATATATTGGGATTGAATTGCGAGCCTAGGTATGTACATTCCGAGGTGAAATAAGTAAACGTTAAAATGGGCTGTCAAAGAAACACCAGTCAACTATTACAAGAAAGAAGGCGTGGCACGGAAGAAGCTAGGGAATGAACGAGAGAAAAAAAGTATGGAAGAGATCAAACAATTTTTTTACGCCCAAATGTTTTTTCCTTTACTATTCGGAAAGCCAACCTTCCTTGTGTTCAAGAAGAATAATCTCTAGTTGTGAATTGTTTGTCTTTTAATTTAAAATGCTTCGAGTTAATGATTGGCATAAAATACATAACTTAATTGGTGGTTGTGGTGGCCGATGTGGTAACGTCCCTGACTGGTGATCGCCAGAGTCGGGTTAGAGTCCCGCTCAAACTTGTTAGTTAATTTGGTCACTGCAACCTCACCATCCTTTTGAGCTAAGGATGGGGGTGTTCGGGGGAGCTTATAGGTCAATCTGCTGAGTCATCAGCAGCCACTGCCTGGCCCTCCTTGGTCCTAGCTTGGTGGAGAGGGGGTTTGGGCGCTAACCATATGTATGTATGGTCAGTCTCTAGGGCACTGTCCTGCTCGATAGGGTAATGTCACTGTCCCTTACCTCTGCCATTCATGAGCGACCTTTAAGCCTTTATGTGAATTTCAGGTTATTTCTTAAAAAAATCAATTCTAAAGCAGAAACGAGCAAGTAAAATTCTAAGTATTGTCCAAAGTATATAGTGTAACAGCTCCAAAACGTATTCACTTCCTAATTTACCTTTCGACTATTAGTACTAGGTACGAACAAAGACGAGATGAGTAATAGGAGCTTCTGAAAATGTTGTATGGAAAGATGAAACAAAAATTCTTATGTGATTATTTCCTTTTGGATAAAGAATTCATCTCCGGAGTGTTAGTTATTTCATTAAAGGTATTTATATAAAAAAAGGAATCAGAAAATGGCTAGGTTAAGTAAAATTTGGAAATCACATCGCCTGAAATTGCACATAAAAATCAGGCTATACATCAGTTTAGTGAGATCGGTGTTACTGTATGGACATGAGTCGTTGTATAACAATGAAACAATATCCAACAGATTATGTAGATTTGAAAACAAAGCCCTCAGAAGAATATTGGTAGATAGATGGCAGGACAATATTTGAAATGAAACTATAAGAAAGATTACTCGAGCGCCATATGTGAATGAGGTCATGGTGAGGGGTAGATGGAGATGGTTTGGGCATGTTCTTAGCACTCCCGAAGAGGGATTAGTTCACCAAACTTTCAACTGGCTCCACAAGGCACTAGAAGAGTTGAAAGACCCAGGCCTACATGGCTGAGGACTATAAAGAGTGAAGAAGATAATGATGAAGGGAGAAGTATTGATTTTAAAGCTCAAGATAGCGACAACTGGGTAAATCTAACCGAGGGCTTTTGCGTCAGTAGGCGTAGGAGGAGATGATTATGATGATATGAAAGACATTCACTTTTAAGATAAATGTTTTGCTTTATTAAATGCAGGTGGAAGATAGCAACACGGTGTTAACAAGTTTATCATTTATTGAACATGTGGGTCACATGTAAATCATATATGAAAGTTTAAGCTATTTGTGTGCCCCACCCCCTCCAGAGTAGATAAGAAGGAAGAATCTGCGCATAGAATTGAGATTTGCGAAAAATATCCAGTGAAAAATGAAAATGGTTTTGCTTCATAAAAATTATTTGAGTTAGGGTAAAAGATTGTTGTATTAGTCAACTAACTTGCCTTCAAATAGAATCACGTTTGATATTCAGTTTTAACTATAATACCTATCATGACAGTGAACACTAACAATATACTTCATTTTGAAAATATTTATCATAATTACTACCATTGCATAATGAATATACATAATAACTAAACTGAAAGAAAGAAAAAAAGTTCTATAAAGAATGAAAGATATTATAGAAATGTTAGTAATGTTATTTTGAATTTATTAAAGTACATGAAGTGGATTTTAGTTAAAGAAGTTCTTAAATCAGCTACTTCCACACAGGGGCAAGGCACCTAATCATAAATGTTCTTAACTCCATTTTTTTTTATGATATGCCATCCACTTTCATTGCAGATGTAGCGTACATACCTTTCACCTCCATTGATTACAGCAGCTTGTTTTGTATTGTCATCTTGAAAATAGAATATATATTTATTCTTTTTACTTGGTAAAATGAGAAAATATATTGAGTTGTGTATGTGTGTGTATATATATATATATATATATATATATATATATATATATATATATATATATATATATATATATATATAAATGTATATATATATATATATATATATATATATATATATATATATATATATATATATATATATATATACACACATATATGTGTGTGTGTGTGTATATTACCCAAATCCCTCAAACTCTCATTATTATTAACGTCTTTTAAGTTTATAATCGTCACACCAGTGGCCATCATTTGTCCATTGGAATTTTGTACTGTTCTTACTTTGATCATTGTCCAGTAGTAAGTCAATAACTCATCATCTAGAGGTCGAGAGGAGGCAGATGCCCATCCAATAGAGAGATAGGCCTGAGAAAGAAGTACAGGAGAAACAAAGAGAGAAGTAAACTCAGTAAAGAAGAGAATTATACCAACTTCTTTACCCTTATTTAGTATTATGAAGTAAACTTGCTATTAAAGCAAGGACGTTTATTGCATCACTCGGCTACAAAAGTCTTTGGCAATCAATTTATCTTTTACTGCAGGTCATGGAGTGTTATATGCTTCGACTGGAGACCAGCAAATATCTTAAATGTTTGAACAGCATCATGCCTTTAATGGGCCAAGTGAGAAAATGACAACTGTTTTTAGATATAAAGGCTGCACCTTTAAAACGAGAAC
>NC_090745.1:93910888-93918388 GCF_036898095.1 Palaemon carinicauda
ATAGAACGAAAAAGGGTTCTCACCCAAGTAACTTCTTTCCTTGAATTCCACTCCTGATTATCTGAACTGGATTTAAGGTCATTTGATTTCTGACGAGAGGTTATATTATCGATTTCATTTCGATTCTTGTGGCGTTATTTGGGTCATTCTATTTCTTCTATTTCATTAGTATGCTTGCTGACGGCAATTTTCATAATGTATTTATAGTAGAGTGTCATTATATGTAGCCCAAAAACTTGGAAATAGATATTTAGATGATTTTGTTTATGAAACAATACAGTTTTCCAATGGCAGAACGTAATACAGTTAGGTGGAATAACAAAATTCCCATTTTCATTGATGACTGTTCAATAGGAAATAATGGTAGATGAGAGAGGGTTCATGGAAAGTGGGAAGCTGTCCCGTAAGATATTTATTGAAATAAGGTTCTTTTAGGTCTGGTTTACATATAATGACGACTTTCTTTCCTGATTGATTACAGGTTTTAGGTTATATTACTCAAAGAACCCCTTTCTTAAGACTTATTCATGTGAGCCACACCTCCTTTATGTGAAAGGACAAGTGCAATCTTCTCAGACATGAGACGAATGGGTTTTAGAATAGTTGAATTGGCACTATCTCCTTTTTTATATCTCTATTCTTACCAGCTCTCAGAGTTGTTGACGTAAATGACGATGTCGTGAGGCATAACCATAGAGGCCCCATAAGCGACATTTACACGCAATAATGTTTGGATTTCGTTATCAAGATGAGTCTCGCCATTCTCCAGATTACAGGGCTACGCAGGTTCGTCCATTACCAAGCTATAAAGTTCCTAATGAAGGAAGAGCATGCAAGCAAGTCTCGGCAAATGCATGATTTATTGCAAATGGGAGAGCTTCCTTAACCTCTCAATAGGAGATAGAGGTTGGCTGTTGTTATATTAGTTTATTTACACTACTAGGTACATCCGTAACGATGTGTTTGTGCTATTCTTGCCAAAGCGCGAGACTTCCGACAATTTAACGTATTGCGTTATTCATGTTTTTGTACATATTTCCATTTCATTGTTGGTTTTGCATAACGACCAGTGAATAAGCAAGAGGATGTATGTCTATCTTCAATGCGAGTCAAGTTTTGTTACTGCATTAAGAGAGGTCTACCCTGGCGACTGCAGGCAATAAGAGTCAGTTTGAATTCGCGCGAAATCTGTGTCGAGTCCCACCGTGAAGGTACGTTCGTCCCTTTTTTTTATCGTCTGATTTTATAGTATTTTATGGCCTGGGCAGCTGGTTCCGGTTACATAGCACCTCCACTAAAACTGGAGAATAACTCTTGAAGTCCAGTAAGTGTTTATGATGTGGCGATTTCCACCTCTGGACGATCCTATAGTCATAACATTTCAGGCGTTCGTGCTCTTACCCGTGGGACGCCATGGTTTCCCGACACAGTCTCATTCGAAGCTTTGTTTACTGCGATCTTTTCGAGACCTTTATAGCTCGAGCTCTGCTGTTATCCGTGCACAAGGCCTTTGCCCAGTTATTAACTAATCTCGCTATTTATTATATCGGCGCAAAACTTTTGTACAAACTGTCAAATTTTGTACGAGTTCATGGGAGGGCAAATCATAAGCTGAGACGACAACGGCGATTCAAGCGTTGCCTTGGAGAAGGGATAGGATGAAGAGGAGTAGGAGGAAGGGGAAGGGGAAGGGGGGTCTGTAACAGTTTTGGGCGTTTGCCAAGCTTTTTGCGATATTAGATCTCAAGTTGATGTAGGACCCAGCCCTCGTTTCTACGAACATCCTGATCCCAAACTCCTCCCGAGTACTAACAGTCCGTAAAAGTCATCCTCCGACAGGTGTCAAGGTTGGTGTCTAGAGGCGGCCGACTCCGCTCCTTGACGGCACTTTGCCGGGGGATTTTATTGACGGTTAAAAACGAGGTTTGGGTGTATTAAGACAACCCCCTTCTCCCCAATTCCCCCTTTCCCCCCTTCACCAACCCACATAAATACTGCAGTTAATTTAGAAAATTTGTAGGACTTTGCGGGCTTCTTGCTTCCAATATTTTTAGTCGGATATCAGTTTTATTTTATGTGCTGTTCCTAATTTCGGTATCTTAGTTTTACATTTTCATTTATTTTTATAGATGTGTTTCCCCAAGTTTATTGCTAAGGATTGAGAAGAAAATGTTACAGCTGAGACCAAATATTATATAGCATTATATTCAACAAGAGGAGCCTGAATGGTGCATAGTAATGTGAACAGGAAATTCACTTAACATATGCTAATTCTGTGCATATATTCATTGCCTTGTGCATCAGGGGCTTCTCTAAATGGTTGCATTTTATTTTCATCTTGAAGTGAAGCATATTGCTCTCATCATTTTTAGCCTTAATGTTTCTTTACAATGTGTGCTTGGTTGGAACTATTGATTCAATTTTTTAATAAAATTTCTTTGGAAAACAATTTTCCCTACATTTCATTGGAAACGAATTACTAGTTATGAAACATGTTTTCTAATTGGTTTTATTTACAGATTTTATTTTGAGAGGCTGGTTATATTGATAGGAAGAAATTCTGTATCATCTTAATTTTCCACTGGGTATTTATTATGACATGATAAAAAAATATTTTGTATCCATTACTTAATAACAAGAAATTCTGTATCATCTTACTTTTTAACTAGTTATTTATGATATGATAGAAGTATTATTTGCACACAAGAAATGGGTTTAATTATACATTGAATCAATCAAATTAATTGGGTAGTCAGACGATTTTTTTTATTGATAAATTTTACGACCTTTTATTTGGATATTATTACAGGATATGTAAAAAAAGAAATTCTAGGTTTATATTAGAGCTTATCGATTTATTTGTTAAAATACCATATAGTTATACATAGTGCATCTTCATATAAACTTCAGAAATAAGGGAGCAATTTCTTGAGATATTTATAGTCGTTGCAAAAGGCTATCATTTTAGGAGAATGTTCAATTCCATTAAGAAATTTAATACTGAATCCTTCCCCTTCTCTTGATGGGCAATAGTTGATATACATTTTTACATCTATTGTTTTGAGAGAATCGATTTCATTTAAGAGAGAGAAAGAGTAAGAGAATCAGTGATAAACGTTTGTGTTCTGTTAAGAGAGTCATTAATGCCTTAATAACAGTAAGACTAAGATAGGGAGAGACAAAGAACGACCTCTCATTTTCATCTCCATTACAAAGGAATTCATTACTAAAGTCTTATCTCCTTAATGCATAATCTCTCTCTCTCTCTCTCTCTCTCTCTCTCTCTCTCTCTCTCTCTCTCTCTCTCTCTCTCTCTCTCTCTCTCTCTCTCTCCTTCCTTTGTAATTGAATGAAGAACATAACTATGAAAAATTTGATATAATCTATATCGAGTTTTTTTTAATATGCATATGAAGAAAACCTACATGTTTTCATTGCGTTATAATTATGTTTAAAACTATATTTATAGATATATGCATACATTTATATGTATATATATGTATATATATATATATATATATATATATATATATATATATATATATATATATATATATATATCTATATATATATATATATATATATATATGTATGTATATGTATATATTTAAATTGTTATATAAAAATGTATATATATATACATATATATATATATATATATATATATATATATATATATATATATATATGTGTGTGTGTGTGTGTGTGTGTGTGTGTGTGTGTTTCTGTGATTGCATAAAATTAATAAACCATCATACAGCCATCCCTTGTATATGCAATTTTTTTTTTTATAGATAATTTGTATTACTAAGTTTTATACAAATCTTTTTTGGGATATTACAATGTCTTGTTAATAGAAGCCAGTACCTTATTTATTTTTTTTTTTACCATAATAGGCACTATAGATTTTGATCTTATGAAACTTATGATAAGCTGTCTTTTTCCTTTGATACTTCATGCTCTATTACTTAAAGTAGTGATGTCTTAACTATAGATTTTTATGTGAATATATTTATTTATTTATTTATTACTTCTTTTGGGTGTCTTATTAGACACTTTTTGTTTTAGTGCATCATCTGATGTTTTTCTCTTCTTCCTATTCGAGTAATATATGTGTAGAAATACTAACCTAGTAAATGACCCCATGTGATTTACTGCTAATTTTAAATAATATTTCTTTTAACAATAACGATGATATTGATGATGATGATAATAATAATAATAATAATAATAATAATAATAATAATAATATGATGATGATGATGGTGATGAATAAAATATGACTATATATGGCGATAATTAAAAAAAAAAAAAACATTTGTTTTCGTCTTTATCAATATGTGGAAATTTGTTTCCATACACATGGCTCAGTTTCAAAAATAACACACACACACACATTTTTATATATATATATATATATATATATATATATATATATATATATATATATATATATATATATATATTTTATATGTATATATATGTGTGTGTGTATGTGTGTGGTTGGGAAGGGGGGGGGGGGGTTGTGGCCTGGGATGAATTTGTGTAGGGAAGGCCACATGTCATCTTGGATAAGAAGAGTTATATTTTAATTAATTAAAATATAACATTTGGTTGCATTGTTTTTTGTATTTTCACTTACTTAGTCTGTTTCTAATTCTTCTCAATCAGGAATAATCAAGCTAAGCTCACTGGTTATGTACCCTGGGGTGACCTAATAAAGTTTTTTTTTTTTTTTTTTTTTTTTTTTTCCTTTTGGTGTGTGGGTGATTGGGCACGAGTCTGGGTGGAGGGTTTAATGGGGGTTGGGGTTCCCCTGCTCCCCCCCCCCTACCCACCTTGTCGTCTTTCTCGTTCTTTTTGGCTCCTTCCATCGTACGAATGCTTTTTGAATGGATTGCAGGACAGTGGCATAAAAGCTTTGGAAGGAGGGTGCTTTCCGTGATGTTATCGTTCAGACAAGACTTGTTATCGTGCGCCGGGTAGTGAAGGTTCAGTTTGCAGTTGCAAAGAAATATTGCACATTGACAGTGACATAGGGTGACACAAACGGGCACAGCCGCGGAACCTTTGGCGGGCCCTCCCTAAATCTAGGGTGACATTAATAATAGATTGAGGCTTCCCAGGGGCTCCTGCCCCCCTCCCCCCATCTGTGTCTCCCCTTCTTCCTTTTCCTTGGCACCCCCACCACCAACACCACCCCCACCCATGCTTCTCCCGTTTCTCCCTCCACCTCCAACTCTATGAATATTGGTGAGACTGAAAGAACTTGAGAGCTGTCTCTTAATATGGAAAATTTATCGCTGTCACTTATCAAGGACGCAAAAGTAAGTCAATCAAAAAATTAAATACTTTATTTATGAATGGAGATTTCATTTTAGTCCTTCAAGTTCCTTTTCTTATGCTGATTTCTCAAAGGTTCAATGTGAAGTTGATTACTTAGTATTCAAAGAGGCAAATTGAAACCAGCAAATACTAGATCTCAATTTAGGAATGAAAAGATTTCTTTTATGATGAATGCAAGTAGAATTTATTTAAGGGAAAAACTAAATTTATTGGATTCTCATACAAAGCTGTCTATCAGTAAGGTAAAGAAAACACCAAGACAAGGAAATAAGTGATAGGAAGGCATTTTTCCTTTAAATTATCACTTGCCACAAGATATTGAGATAGAGCTTTGGAGATATCCTTCACAAACTGAATTATTTATATTGAGGTATGTCATAGGCGTTTTATGTGAGGTTTATGTTATTTTCAGATGTAATAATTCGCTATTTGATATTCTCTTTTTTATGACAGTTGTTTGATGATAGGATTTGAAAATATGGAAATCTTACAGCAAGAGTTTTTGATAGTTTAACATAAGTTTTAGTAAGTGATAAAGTTTCAATGGAAATTATCTAAAAACTTGTTGGTGGTCAAATTAACAAACTTAACATTTGTTTCATATAAAGTACACACACACACACAAACACACACACACACACACACACACACATATATATATATATATATATATATATAATATATATATATATATATATATATATATATATATATGTATATATATATCTATATATATATATTTATTTATTATATATATTACTGTAAATGTGTATATACTGTTATGTATTTATAAACAAAACTATACAGACGATAATTACCAAATTTCAAATGTCTCTACAAGTATATTGAATGACTGGGATTTTTTGAACTAGGAAGCTTGAATGTTAAAAATTTTATAACTGTGAAATTTATTTATTTCAACCTTAGAATTTAGTTTGAAACAATCTGTATCCATAAAAAGTGTTTTTCCAATTACAATATATTTGTTTATGTGTTGTAAGGATTCATGCAGAGAGAGAGAGAGAGAGAGAGAGAGAGAGAGAGAGAGAGAGAGAGAGAGAGAGAGAGAGAGAGAGAGAGAGAGAGAGAGAGAGAGATTGGATTTTCCCACATCACTCCAAACGACATCCCATTTAGTACTCATCATCTTTGTGTAATCATTCATTTTGGCTCATTCATTTGAATTATTTCCGTTATTCTTCCAGCATTTGAGCTGTCATTTTATTAATACGTATCTTATCAATTCCTCGTGTTTTATAAACTACGACCTTACATCTATTTCACAATATTACTCTGTTAGTTTCCAAACAGAAAACTTACAAAGTTCAAAGTTATTCCTCATCCATATTCCTTGTCCTTTTCTCATAATCCTCGTCCACTTTATGTGCACGTCAATTCTAACCTTTCTTCTGACACCTCATCCACAAACACATTTATCACATTATGCATTCTGTCCTAACTGCCCATGCAGATGTCAGACAAAACACCCTAGGAAGAGCCATGCTTGTTCCGATTTGTATACGACCTTTTGGCAACGTGTCTTCGTGCAGGTACTTGTTTGTCCCATAGTAACTTGTAAGGTTTAGTTTCTTTTATTTATTGCAGGTTTATTCTTAAACTCTCATGCTAGGGAAGTGATAAATGTCCTCAATCTTCTTTTGTAATATTCATATTTCATAACACCTGCCTTTTTGTATTGATTCCATTAAATATCTCTCATAGTTATTCCTATCTAGTTGTTTTATATTCCATTTACACATATGATTATTTGTAACTCAATTTATTAATTTCCTTTATGCGTGTAGATTCAAGTTCACTGGCTTCATGGGTCTGAAAAAGAAGGAAAAAGAATATTAGGATAGATGATGATGATGATGATAATGATAATAATAATTAATAATTAATAATCAATAATTAATCATTAATAGTAATGATAATAATATTTCATAATGATAATAATAATAATAATAATAATAATGATAATAATGATAATAATGATAATAATGATAATAATAATAATAATACTAATAATAATAATTTCTTTAGGGGTTAAATTTTAGTACTGATAAATATAAAAAAGGTCCTGTAATAGAAGTAATAAAAAAGAAATATTATCTACAATTAAAGTACACATCAAAGTTGTAACAAAAGAGG
>NC_090745.1:93928388-93930089 GCF_036898095.1 Palaemon carinicauda
ACACTACTTCGTTCTATTGCATTGATTTATTCAAGCGTCTCCGGAGACGCCACATCATTCGAGCATTCTTTATATATCTTCTCATGTGGTGTTACGAGTTAAGGTGAACCTCGGTTTCATAGTTTCATTCTCACGTGAATAAAAAAGATTAGGTTCACGCTTGGTAAACCTCGTGTGGGGGGGGGGGGGGGGGAGGTTGGATACGGGGTATGGGTGGTGGTTCCGGTCGTTATGGGGGGGGGGGGGGGGGTAGAGGCCCTGCTTTGCATGACATGAGGACATTTGCATAGTCGTATTGCGATGACCCCCTGCGTCATGATGACTACGTTATGGCTGCCTTATCTCCATGATGGTCATACTCCTTGACAGGCTCGTTTATGCTGCTTTATTTTAATGTTCTTTTATCGCGTTGTAGTTGGGTGGGCTTGCACTCGTGCACACGCTTTAACAATCATGGATGTCGAATTAACGTTTTGGCTTTTAGTGCGTGATTTGCTTTGCATGAGTGGGACGATTATAGGAATGCTCTTCCTCCTCGGTATCCTTGCGCCATTATAAGTCGTTTGTAGTTAAAGCAGATAATTGTCGGGTACTTTGATTAATTACTGAAGCATCTCGAGTAGGTGTGCGCACATTATTTTATACGGTTGGATCGAATAATCTAAACCCATACGAGGGTTTGCATTTAAACCAACCACCGGCTGACGTTAACGTTTTTATTCCTTTAATCGTGTCGGTGGGTTTCTCGGGATGTGGGAGCTGTTGATGATTTTGCAAACGAATTAAGGCTTTAACCTGCCGATCACCATACTGTCTTGTTATGACCCATAGCCGATCTGGTGGACCAAACTATTAGCTTCCAGCCTTGTCCCTGTAATTTCTGTTCCACCCCTTGCCATCTCCATCAGGATGGTGATCATCATTGCCTCCCATCATCAGAAAGCCAAGGAATATGAAAGCTGTTTCCACTTCCCAGCATCTGCTCCCCTCCCCCCCCCCCCCCTTTCCCCCCTATCCAGCCAATATGATTGACGCCCCCAATTAAGGAGAATGGAATTCCGTGTACGCTTTGCTGGCATTCGGGTTTCGATGAAGACCCACTAGAGGAGATCATCCTTGTCGAAAGGAATGTGCTCTTGCGGGGGAAAATATATGCATCGATTCGAGGTAATTGCGCCTGATTAGGGATGATTTCGGAAAAAAAGGTTGCGAGAATGAATGGCTTCGATGAAATGCGACCAAGACCCGACATAGCCATTATTTGAAGTAACCAGAATTCATGGCACTTTTTTTATGGTATGGCCAAGAAGCGTAGGCGTTCATTCCTTCTGCTCACAGTCAAATTGGCATCTTTTGACTAGAGTTATTGGCATAGATAGTTTGGTATTTGGAGATAAGAGGTTAGTCTTGTCAATGAACTTCAAATGTGTGGCCTGGATAGGCTGTCTCATTCCTGCCTATCCCCTTTTCATAGAATAGTAAAGTGGGCTATTTATTTTACTGCTCCTTTGATTACTATAGGTTATATTTATTTTGGCGATATGCTTCTTGTTTATTTTGTCACCTATTCTTGTGAATCTCTTTGATTATTATGATTGTATACTTAGTTACTTTCCTCCTCTGTGAAATTTGACATTTTTCATCTTTTTTGCTGATTCCTTCAACATTAAAACCAAATGTCTGACTTTTGTAAACATTTGT
>NC_090745.1:93930589-93950589 GCF_036898095.1 Palaemon carinicauda
GACTTTTAAAGGATAGATAACATATCTCAGAAAGATCTTGACCAGCGAGCTACCGAGAGAGAGAGAGAGAGAGAGAGAGAGAGAGAGAGAGAGAGGAATGTCTTAATACTACAGTCGGAGTGTTCAACATTTTGCATAGTAAGAATACACAAGCTGCCTTGGATGGAAAAAAAGGAATATTCGAAGCGTCCAGATACTAGTGAAATTGCATGGTCCATTATGCACAGTTTAATTGTAGGTTACTATCCGATAGAGCACTCATGTGATAGTAATTAGGATACATATCTCATGTCCAGTGTTCCGATTGCATGCCAGACATTAGCAACCGGTTTTAGGAGAGTTGAAGATCGAGATGAGGGCGTTTCGAAGGGTTATCCTCGAATAATGGACGAGGAGGGGGACGTCGGAAGGCAGTCGAGCTCTTCAAGAAAACAAAGTCCTTCGGGTATTGGGATCTGCGATGGGAGGAACTAATGAAGCAAGAATGGATGATGGAATGGCTGGGTGTTCACTTTAATGATGGAACGCTTTTGCTTTTCTTAATTACAAATGTAAGGGTTCGAGGTACGATCTTTGATTGGTATTGAAATGGATACATTATAAAAGATTATACAGATACAGTAGATAGATAGGTATATATATATATATATATATATATATACTGTGTATATATATATGCACACATATATATAAATATATATATATATGTATATATATACTGTGTATATATATATACACATATATATATGTATATATATAATATATATATATTTATATATATAATATAGATAGATAGATAGTTCCTATTGGCCTCTCTATCTATCTATCTATCTATCTATCTGTCATTTTGAATGAAATATGATCTATATGCAATCTACATTTTAACACTTTATTTTGTCCAAGTAATTTGGTGCATTGTTATAACGATAAACAATTTTCAAGAGTTAGATATTCCTATAATAATGCTATTAATGACAATCGTCTTTAAAAGATTTATGTTGGATTGTTTTGCTATGTACAGTACTTACAAACAAGTACCCGAAGAGAGAGAGAGAGAGAGAGAGAGAGAGAGAGAGAGAGAGAGAGAGAGCCGTAGCAGGTTTCTTAATGGGCTGCAGGTGTTGAATACTGAATTATACTGAGTTATGTAAACTTGAGAGTATAGCTTAGTTTTCACTCTCTGTAGTTTATTAGATTTTTCAACCGCCATGGTTCTACATTCATATCTAACTGGCATTACATTATTTGTATAAAGAACGTGAATTTAGTTTTTGGATGCTTCATATTGGTTTTGAATTTCGTCTGTTATTTTTAAAAGCATTTTCCTCACTTTATTGGGGATTTCTTTATGAACTATTTGTAATTTTGTGAACTTGTAGAGATTTTGGGCTTGCCAATAACGACCAGAGAGGGTTGATCGATATCTTCTTTGTATTTACTATGTGTTCATTGACGTAATGATAAATTATTTGGCCGAAAACAGCCCTAAAGGAAAAAATATCCTTCTCTTCTTTAAACTGAAGTAGGAGTAAAATTCGATTGAGGGGATGGAATCCTCAAGGTAGAGCTATTCTCATGCCATGAATTGCAGCGTAGTGATGGGCTTTGTGCGTCATAAATTGGAGTGTAATAATCCAATTTAAATTGTATAAGTTCTCAAGTGTAGCAATGTGATTCATATGACATGAATTGGTTTATAGTGATCCACTTCAAATGATTTGAATCCGGGCTCACTGGTGTCATTCATAAAATTCATATGGTATGAATGGATGGGTAAAGTGATGTACCAGTAAACCACGTTATACGGATTTGGATTTAGTGATGTCATGTATAAGGTACAGGAGATGTTAGGGGTAGTGGTGTAATTCATACGATCTGAATAGAAGCGTGGTTAGTGAAATTGGTGTGTCACATATTGAAATATAACCCCCGAATTTATGTATACAATACTTGTTGTAATATCATTCATGGGATACAATGATTATGTATCTGGGTAGTGTGATTCCTCGAAGTCTATATGAGGGGGTTTAGTTCGTAATAATCTTAGTTATTCCATTAGAGTAATTTTTAAAAATTCTCTTGAATGTTATTGTTGTAGGTCATGAATGAAGGAATGAATGATTTGAAGTTCTCTGGCATCATGACATCGAAGGTCATTGACACCGATATAGGTCATGAATGCGATAGAAACCACCTCATATGAAAAGACAGACTTACTTTATATCGAATGAGGAGTATTATCACTAAGCAATTAGTACTGAACGATTTCAAGAGTAATAATGGTACTTATAGCCTACACTTTTGTAAATTTGTCTCGTAACTGAAACTCGAGTGTAAAATATGTTCAAGTTCAATGGCTTTTGGTTTGGCTAAAAGGGGAAAAAATTGTTATTCACATTGATATGTAGAATTTAGGAATCATGAAACGCTGCTTTAACGGTCAGATGAAGTAGAAAACATACGAAAGAATAAGCTTGAGAAAATGAAACAAGAAGAAATAGTGCCGGGATTGAAGTGCCACCTTCTTACAGCCTCACCAATTCCTCGTGAATAACCAACTGGAAATATCTCCTTTTCTTTAGGGATATTTGGAAGACACCAGTGATTTTTATTAGGAGTCTCTTGACAGTAGGGATTTGGATGCTTCTTAAAGGAATAGACTTGGGAAGGTCGGCTTGGAAGGTCTCTCAGCTCCCGTGGAATCCCTGTGGAAGAGGAATCACGTCAGGCGGATTTAGGATTGTTCTTTTGACCCCCCGGGCCCTTACACAGGCCTAGGTCCCCAGGAGGCCCCCTGGGATCCTTGGATCTCTTCCCTAACCTTTTCACAATATGTCTTTCGGTTTTCCAAAACCTACATTCTCTCCCGTCCGCGGGGAAACCGATTGGTTTATATTTCTTGCTCTATTTTCCATGCTTAATTCTCTCTCTCTCTCTCTCTCTCTCTCTCTCTCTCTCTCTCTCTCTCTCGTAAAAAGGTAAATAAATTTTTATTATATATATATATATATATATATACATAGTGTATATTCATATATATATATATATATATATGTATATACATATATATATATATATATATGTATATACATATATATATATATATATATGTATATACATATATATACATATATATACACATATATATATATATATATATATGTATATACATATATATATATATATATATATGTATATACATATATATATACATATATATATAAATATATATATATATATATATGTGTGTGTGTGTGTGTGTGTGTGTGTGTATTTATAATATGACCTTTATGTACCTTGCATTTATTCAATTTTGTAAACCAAGTTTACAAGTTTCCATGCCTTAAGATAATTGTAAAAGTTCTGTATTCTTTACTCATTCATGAAAACTGTGTTGACCTAGAAACTAGAATCTGATGGTAATGTTAACTTCATTTTTCCCCTCCTAATCTTTGGAGTTGAATGTATCGCTGTACATGTAAAACCGCTTTAGAAGTAAATTTGATATTTTATTAATTCTTATAAATGATGTACGCTTCAAATAACCACTTCTTGTGTCACTAGAGGACTCATAAATTAGACCCGAGGTCACTTTTTTTTTCTTTTTTTTTTTTAAGTCCGATCATTTGAGCAGAAGAATATTTTTTTAAGTCCGATCATTTGAGCAGAAGAATATTCAATATTTCGTTTTATGACAGTTGTACATGTAACGTGGTTTGAATAGATAGTTCAATATTATGACAATTCTTGCCCATTCCGGTCGAAAGTTGTTGTTGATTATGAGAAAGTTGTCAAAAGATTTACTAATTTTCGCAAATCAAAACACTGGGTAATAAGATTAAGTAGCTAAAGTTGATCAGCTGTTTAGATTATTAATTAACTTGAATCTTTGTGTATGATTGGAGAGAATAAATTCCTGTTGCCATAAAGTATTGGTTTTTTCTAAACGCAATTATTCATACTTGTTGCGCTGAGTGTTTGTGACTGATTAATTCTCGGAGTTTTATTAAAAAGAAAATAACTTATTATTCGTTATATCTTAAATCCCTTTTGAAGTCGAAGGAATCTCAATCGTTTTAAACATAAACTGATCAGTTCCTCCATTGAAATTATAAAACCATCAGATCTAGAATCTCCATTTACATACAATTGAGAGAGAGAGAGAGAGAGAGAGAGAGAGAGAGAGAGAGAGAGAGAGAGAGAGAGAGAATAGGCTGGGTCAGAAACTTTACATGAAAACAACCATACCTTCTAACATGGGCTCTTTCCCTCTATGTCGTGAGGTCGATGTTATATGGCTAACCAGTGGATGGGTCCTAAATAGCAAATTGGACCCGTCACCTTCCAATCCGTATTTCTGATGTGGCAAAAGATTATTATGCATCGCATTCATTCACTTGTGTGGAAAACACGAACCAAGATGTTAATCGAGTTGATCAGTTCTTTCTTACTATCCCCTAATAGTTTACAGTAATCTCTACCTTTTGAGAACCATCATTAATTAACCTGTCTGGGTTTAGGAATCATTGTTTATGGCCACGTAGAAAGTGAATTTCATTAACCGATTTTTTTGCAGCTTGTCTAGGATGGTTTTATGTGCCACAGGGGTTACAACTTGGATGGCTATCATGTGACACAGAATGGCTCTTATGTGCCACATTGGTCACTACATGGAGGGCTATTATGTAAAGGTTACTACTTGGATGACTATCATATGCCACAAGAGTCACTATTTGGATGGCTGTCGTGTGGCACAAAGGTCACTACTTGGATGGCTATTATACCACATGGATGCCTATACGGATGGCTATCATGTACCACGTGGAACACTACATGGATGGCTATCATGTGTGATAGGGGTCACTATTTGGAGGACTATTATGTTTCATAGAGATCGCTACTTTGTTGACTATCATGTGCCACATTGGTCACTACTTGGATGGCTATTATGTGCGACATGGATCCGTACTTGGATGAATATCATGTTCCACAAGAGTCACTACTTTGTTGCTTACCATGTGTCACATGGATCCCTACATTGGTGGCTATCATGTAACTCAGAGGTCACTACTTGGTTGGCTGTTATGTTCGACATGGATCCATACTTGGATGGCTATTATGTGCCCGCATGGATCTATATTTGGATGGCTACTATGTGCCACATGGAATACTACTTGGGTTGCAATCACGTGACATAGATGTCACTACTTGGATACCTATTGTGTGGTACAAGGGATACTATTTTGATGGCTATCGTGTGCCACAGGGGTCGCCACTTAAGTTCTTCCCCTTTCGTGGTTAGCTTGAGACATTTCTAAAGCTCTTATAGCATCATTAGAAGCCATTTCTTTTAGCGTCCCCTTCTGCCTTCTGCTTTGGTTTATCCATTAGTTGTTTTACCTAAATAATATAATATTTGTTTGACTTTCACATCTCATGCAAGGAAAACATTCATTTGAAACTACTTAAAAAAGCTGAAATAAATGATCTAGCAGTCTTGTTAGATTATTCTAAAATGATAATAACAAACAAAATATTCATGGGTACCTATTCCTGCGCCTGTATGTTCAAGCATTTGTAGCGTTTTTAGTGGAATGTTTTTAAATTTATTTTTGGAAGTATTTTTCCTAAGATGAGTTAGAATGAATGAAGTGCATTAAAGATTTTGGAAGTATCGGACGAATTTCTTATGCCTATTTATGTCACTTTTTAATTTGAAAAAAATAAAATTTGAGGAGGTTAATCCCATGATAAAATCTTTTAATATTTATGGCGATGTGAAAGATTTAAGATGGAGGTCCGTCCTTTTAGGATATTGCATGTATTTGCAATATTCTTCAAGTCAATCCGATGACTTTATTTGTTTTTGAAGGCCATAAATAATTAGAGAACGTACCTTAGCGTCCTGTTATTTGCATATACACCATATCAATTTCAACGGAGATGCCATCATTTTGTGATTTAATGAGTGTGTGCTCTAGTAGGAGTGCGTGCTTGTGCTCATTTGCATGTTCATATTGCATCGTTTTTCATTTTGTTTACTGGGAAAAAATCACGTTTGTTTGTAATTTTAAGGCAGTTGAAGAAAACACTAAGCAATTGGATTAAAGCTCTTACCTGGGACCCCGATCTATTCGGCAAGACCCTCCCTCCCCCTCCTCCCTGGGAACCGACCCCCTCCACTCCCGAAACGGCATCTTGACATGATCTCGTGGTCCAAAACGGCTCTGGATGATTGGTTGAAATTGCTAGTGTTCTCGTCTCCACAAGGGTGGTTTGTTGTTAAGGCCAGACACAATCAACAATATTGGCCATTTCCTGGTCTCTTTTGGGTTCTTTTTCTCTTTTTCCGGTTTTCTGTGATCCACTTCGTTGCTTATCTACATTTCCAAAATTTGTCTGTATCCGATATTTTTGTACACACGAGAGAGAGAGAGAGAGAGGAGAGAGAGAGAGAGAGAGAGAGAGAGAGAGAGAGAGAGAGAGAGAGAGAGAGAGTATAAAAGGAAACTGGAAATTTATCATTCAAGTGTTAATTTAAAAATTCATTACGCTTTAATCTACTCTTATTGGAAACTGGATACCCATAGAAATTAAGCAATAGCCCTCGTTATTAGACTGAATGAAGAGCATCAGTATGTTCTTTACAAGCTCCATTATTGCACCTACATAAATTCTGTTCCCATGTAGGCTAATACGATGTTAACGTTTATTTTGAAATGGGTTAAAAAGATTTATTTTTCTAGTTTTTTCTTGAATACTGTATAACTACACTATATTAACGTTGGTAAAATTTTTATTAAGCTAAGGTTTTCTGGTTCCTGTGTCCAATTTTGTTGTATTTCTCTGGTAATATATTTTTGTATAAAGTTTTTCAAATGTTTATAACAACGATTAAAACAATGATGATTATAATTAGGTATCATAATGATTGTCATTATAAAACTAATAATAATAATAGTGATATTTTATCTATGCCACAAGAAAGTGAGACCAAGTTCTATAGAGATATCCTCAATAGAACTTAGTTTAGATCTTCTGAGGGAAGGAGTCGTTTTTCCAACTCCCATATGTATGTGCACTAGAACCAAGGCACGTATTGCCCTCAAGGGAGGCTTTAACTCTTTCTCAGGTCATGGCATAGGCCATTCCTTGGGGTCATCTTCGTGCAGGAGGCTATTTTTCTGAACGGCCTGACGTCATGATCTCGGTTAAAGTCATACTTATCTCTGTGATGTCTGGACATCCTTTAGCCTGGCACCGTGGGATTCCAAATTACAGATCGTGGTTGAGATTTTGTTCTTCCGAATATTGATGGTTCGTTTCCGTCTTTTTTTCTTTTTTTTTCTGGCTAAATATTTTTGTCGTTTAATTTTATTTCGTTGTCTTATCTTACTCATTAATCATTTTTTTTTTATGTTGTTAGGCTGGAGGAACGTAGAGAGTAGAGGTCCCCTTTTTGTTTTTGTTTCATTTGTTGCTGTCGGCTACCCTCCAAAATTGGGGGAAGTGCCTTGGTATATGTATGTCTGTACTATATATTTTTGTTCTTTCATTTTGCGTTGCTGGTCAGTCTTGTCATTCTTCTTGGCTCCTTTATTAACCTTGTCGGTTATATTTTCATTCTTTAGATTTTAAACATTTCATGTGAAATCTAACTTTCAAAAGCCAACACAGCCTATTTACATAATTCATTTTAAATCACACATAGTTCTTTTAAAAACTTTTTTACAAGTTAAATTATGCATATGAATATTTTTTTCTTATGGGAGATAACATGCGTAAAGTACTGGACTCTCATAATGCAGGGCACGTAGCTCAATCCCAGCGTGCCACCCACCTGGCATTCCACCTGTGAATAAATACCTCTGGTCAAGAAAGGGTTTGGGGCAAGCAAACTGCAGTCTCTGCGTTGGGAATAACCTTAACGTTAAAGGTGTCTGGTTTCAGTTCCAGTTTCATCAGAATAGATGCTCAACAGAACGTCAGCCGGGCAAACCTAACCCCCAATGTGGTGCCCAACCACACCAGTGGCCTCCCCAGTAAAAAGCTTAAACTCACGATCCCCGTGCTGAGATTGATCTGCTGCCATGGTAATGCTAGGCAACCACGTTACCACTGTACTAGCCAAGAGACTAGTACGTTGTTAGTAAGGCTTTAAGGATTAGGTTGCTAGCCCCTCACACCTTTTTGGTTGGTGTTTAGTATATGACATCACTATTGCCCATTGAGACTTAGGTTATGCGATTTGTTAATATGACTAAGGGGATCAGGCATTAGTTGTACTATTCAAGTCTTAAAAATGGAAGTCGGCCTTTTTTTTTTTTTTTTTTTTTTTAATAAATCTACAGTTAGTAGGTGTATGAGCAGTTCTGATGTAATCCTATACTTTTGATATTCAAGTCTTTTTTACTTTTCTGTTTCCTTTTATGGTTTCCCTCTCTGGAAAAGTACATTTTCTTGAATCACAATAGTATGGCCTGTTAATAGGATGAAATTACAATCCCATTATGATTCAAGAATATTTTGTGACCTGCCAGCTACTTTTCTTCAGGTGACTAATGAATCGATAGTGCAATATCAGCCCTATGTTAAAACCTTACGTAGGTTATAAATTACCTTGGTGTTGTTTCTTATAAAACTTTTATTAAAGTTGATTTATGTCTTTGGTGGTTAGAAAACTACAGTGTTTGCTACTGAGTTGAAGAGATTTTTTTTTTCATTGCACATATGAGCGAATAAAATCCATGAACAATACATGAAATCTTACCTCTTATATTACCACAAGCAGATTGTACTTAGTATGATGTACTTGATACTTATAAACAGTAGGTGTGAGCGCTTATTAAATGTTTGTCTCATATAATTCTTGAAAAGATTACCGTATATGTCAGGGAAAGTGTCCCCTGAAGATCGTATCTGAGTTTCTGTAGTCTTGTCATTGTTTGATTGGCCTCTGGAAATAATTAATATAAATTAGTAAACGGGTGGAGACATAGGATAATTGAATGTGATTTAAATTAAAATCATAACAATAACTATTATCAGTGTTTAGATGGATTAAGAAAATTACTTTTTGTGTAAACAAATCAGTTGAGATATCTCATTATCCATTTTGACTTATCCCACTCATATAACTGCCTAAGTTTCTGAAAATGCTGGATGAAGAAAGAGGTTATTCATAAAATGATAAAGGTATGAGATTCTGTGGTAACTATTCAGAAACTGTTTAGAAGAAAGTAAGGAATTGCTATTAGTGTTGGGGTTTCGGAATGAACAATGATTTCTGGTTATGCTGCCAAGTACGAGAACTGTGAGAGAGAGAGAGAGAGAGAGAGAGAGAGAGGAGAGAGAGAGAGAGAGAGAGAGAGAGAGAGAGAGAGAGAGAGAGAAAGAGGAGAGAGAGAGAGAGAGAGAGAGAGATCTGCACGTGGCACACGAGGGAAATTTTAAATGGCTAGAGAAGTTAAGGTTGCTGTATTTTCGTGCGGACCCCTAAGTAATCATAAAACAAAATTGATTATAATATTGACTAGGGTGGATAGGTTATGGTTCAGAATACATAAAACCCGAACAAGACGAATGCGTGTTGTACACATGAATGATGTACTATATACAATTAAGAAGACAAATAAATAATATATTAACTACATAAGTGTATATTAAGATCCCTGTACTACAGAAGATGTTGTGCTGAGGTTTAAACCACACGCTATAAATTAAAAATGTGGACAGAATAATAAGTAGTTTTAAGCTTTTTATTTTAGCCTTGTAGTCTTTTCAAACTAAAGGTTACAAATGAGCTGTAGATGCAGTGTAGAGGTTATTGAACTTTTAAATAATGTCCAAGATATTACATACATACGCATGCATTCGTCAACCTGAATGCCTGACGTAATAATTCTTTTGAGACATCGTTGTCACCTGGTTCATCCATCTTCAACTAATTTTACATCTGAGAAACAGGTTCATCTTCTTGTTTAACCAGTCTTTATCTTCTCTTCTGCTCGGTTCATCAACGCCTCCCAAAGACATTGGTATTTCGCTTACACATCAGTTCTGTTAATGCTTTCCTTAGTTTTATCATTTGTGATTATTGTACTCTATACGTTATTAGTGGTTTCATTTCTCTTATATGTATTCAAAGGTTTTTAGATAAATCTTATTGTCTTGAAAAATTCCATTCCTATTAAATGTAGATTCTCTTCTTGCCGTAGGTTTGATGATTCAGTTTCGTTTGCTGAGCTAAATATATACTTAACTTGTTCATGACTTTGTTTTAGTTTTTATTTATTGTTATTTCTTGCTGTTGATGTGGAAGGAATGAATCAAGTTTAGGTTTGACTTGGCTAGTATTTTCAGTTTCAATTATGGTTGAGTTACAAATTTCATTGGTTTTTCAATAACTAATCGCAGTATTTTTGCTTCTCTTGGGTCATTCTAAATTCAATGACTTCCTAACACATCCGGTTTTATCAGAAAATCTAGAAATTGAAACCATATTAATTTATAATAGTTAAAATAATAATTCAAATTTTCAAATGTTCTCTCTATCGATGTTTATTTAAAAAGGAAAAAATATTGGTAATTTTAATAAAAAATTAAGTTATAAATAGAATAATTATTTCATTATCTTGGTTATGTTTCAGGTGAGGATGAAGATGTTTCCAAGGATGCTATGGAACGGGTTGCATGTCTGCAAGGTAGATAAGTTTTTTGTTCCCTTTTACGTAACACATTGGAAATTGACCCTTTTGCTAACCGCTGATATCTTAATATTCTAACTGAAGTAAAGAACTATTTGTGCCATCTACTCAAAGTCAACCATTTTATGATAGGCCACGGGACGGGTGATGGAAATGGCCTGCATTCACATGATCTCAGGCTTATTCTAAATTCCCTTGCTCAGTGGGTTGTGCGCCGAAAAAAAAAGAGAGTTGGAACACCCTGCTTATAGATTTAGGAGCTTTAATTACGGGTATCCAGAAGAGCGCTTGTCATGGAATTATATACGGAACTTGGGTATATAGGGAATGCGGACGTGCTTGGAAGGCAAATGAGAATCTAAAGGAGGTCAATGGCTTAAGGGTTGATGATCTCATTGGGGGAAGAGATACCATAGAAGGGGTATAAATAGCTTGCTTCAGATATAAAGTGTTAAGTGGGGAAGGGGGTAGAGGGTCTCTACTGATAGATTTTGAGAACATTTTATTTTTGAAATGTGGTAGTTTTAGGTTTGTCTGGACAATGGTTTCTTAAAAAAGTCTAAATTATTAGCAGTGTAATTTTTCGAATCATAATATATTGGGAATTAAAGATTAGAAAGGATATATAGATTGTGCATGAACAAATAAATATTTTTATGACGAATGCTTGTCAACAATTTCTGGTTTTTAGTCTATATTTATAAAGTAAAAAATATATTTACTACGTTAATGAACATATTTTTTGCCAAGTCATTTTTTAATATTTCAATAAATCAGAAAGGTTTATGACAAAAACGAAACCTATTTTTTTTTCTTTTTATTACACGAAAAGGGGTTACTAATTTTCATATTGAAGCTTTATTTGACAATTTGCGCTGAAATATACGCGGATAATTTTCTTTTCCAACGGATTAAGACCTTTGGTAATTTGGTTCAAAGTAAAACACATGATATTCGAGAAAGGGTTATAGATTTTTCTTTTACTATCTTCATAAAAATTAACCTCGGTTCCAAGATTTTTTTTTTTTTCAGGGTTTTAAAGTCTTTTTGGGTTGAAGTTTTTTATTTTTTAAACTAATTTTTTAACTCGAGGAACATTTAACATCGCTGTCAATCAGATTCCTACTGGGAATTTTTTTTTTTTATTTCTGTTCTTAATTCACTCAAAGCTTTAAGATTTTAATTTTGAAAAGTATTTCTACAACGTAACCATAATCTCTAAGGTTCCTTTTATATTTCCTATACTTTTCTACTCTATTATTTTCAATAAGTTACCTCATATGGTGTTTTCAATTATTTCTCCTTTAAAATCGTAATTTAATCATCCTTAATAACATTATTGAATATTTCAATTTAAGAAATATAAATAATTTATCATATCATTTCCGTTCTCTGTATTTTATAGTTGCCCTCCACCCATCAAGGAAAATAAAATTTGGCATAATAGCATTTTTATCTATTATTTTGTGAGCCTTTGGCATTCCCATCCCCAGCGGCTCCTCGAATGAAGTCAAACTGTCCAATGACCTACTTAGGGGATTAATTTAGAACGCTGATGTTTCTCGACACAGTTGGTATCGATCTCCCTTTCGTAAATGATTTCTCCCACACGTTATTCGTCGTTGCTTGAACACATTTATGGTCGGTTTTCATTTTTTTATTAGATTTCTCTAACTCAAAATGGCGTCATATTTCAATTCGCTGTGCCAGATGGCACGCGTTCAATCTGCAATTTTGCCATCATTCTTTCATTTTAATTAGATATGTGTCGTGAGTGGGAACATTGAAACAAAGTAAAGGTCTTATAATTCATCTGGTGTTTTCGCTTCGTGAATCTTTTGACGTAAAGTTCTTAGTTCTTAGACTGATGGGTAGCTTTCGAATTTTCTAAGTAAGCTGCAAGTAAATGTGGTAACGTTTAGTTTGCTGGTTTTTATAAAGATACTAAGATTTCGTTGACATCTACCCCAATAATTGAATAGATGCCATAGTAATTTATTTTCTACTTAGATGCACAGTATATATATATGTATATATATATATATATATATATATATATATATATATGTATGTATGTATATATATATATATATATATATATATATATATATATATGTATGTATGTATGGATGCATATATATATGTATATATATATGATTACAGAGGTACATATTTTAACTTTTATAGGTCACCCGCCCCCCCCCCCCTCTCTCTCTCTCTCTCTCTCTCTCTCTCTCTCTCTCTCTCTCTCTCTCTCTCTCTCTCTCTCTCTCTCTCATGTGTATATATATAATATATATATATATATATATATATATATATATATATATATATATATATATATTTATGAATAAAGGAACATATAGGTCACTATCTATACAGTATATTTATGAATAAAGGAACATATAGGTCACCGCTTCTCTCTCTCTCCCTCTCTCTCTCTCTCTCTCTCTCTCTCTCCTCTCTCTCTCTCTCTCTCTCTCTCTCTCTCTCTCTCTCTCTCTCTCTCTCTCTCACTTATATATATATATATATATATATATGTATATATATATAGATAAATATATATCTATCTATATCTATATATTTATGAATAAAGGAACATATAGGTCACCGCTCTCTCTCTCTCTCTCTCTCTCTCTCTCTCTCTCTCTCTCTCTCTCTCTCTCTCTCTCTCAAATTGAATATGATAAAAAGGTAATTCACTAAGAAGAGAATTATACCAATGCCAGTGGTATTGGTTATAAGTTATCCTCGCTTCTCAACGCCCACGTTATGGATGTTGCTTTGGTCACACCAGTTAACGCCCATGTACGCCCATGTCACTGGTGATGCTGCGTGGGTTTTCAGAAGTCCATGCTTCAATTGCACGACAGGCTTTCTTAATTTATCTCCCTGTAAGCATTGTGAGGACCATTTCCACCGCCGGTTGGTCGTCTAGCTTTTTCACGTGTAATTAACGGCACTTGAAATTTCCTCTTTCCTCTTTGTCACTATTGACATACTGTAGTTTTACTCTTTTCCTTTTTTTTTATATTACAATCTTTTTCCTTTTTTATACTTTTTTGTTTTTATATTACCTTTTTTTCCATTTTTTTTTCCTTTCGTTTTTATATTATGTATTTTTACTTTTTTTTTCATATCTTCATAGTATGGGATTCCGGACAGATGACTGAGAGTTAGGATATAGATTTTAAAAAACACGGGGCACATATTTTTACAGTATTACACATAAAACACTGGCTTTTATGATGTATTTACTGAAAATCGATTATCTTGAATATAAGTATTCGGTACATACGTAGGTTAATGATGCTTTTATTTTGGCATTATTGAAGTTCTAATTCCTCTCTTAACATTCAAGTAATACGGGATTGTGTAAATCCGAGACTAGAGACTAGCATATAGTACTACAGGCTGCTTTTAATTGTTGAAAAATACATATGTTTTGTTATCCCAGCGAATAAGACTCAGAGTGACAAACGTTAACATGAACAAAACTCCTTTTATTCCTATTATGAAATTCCATACTGCGTTTTTCTTTTTATAACTGGTGAATGCATACGATGCAACTGCAGCCATGTACACTACTATAAATGAAGATAATGTTTGACCCTTTAAATTCGATATATGATTAGACCAAACTATCAAAAGGAATATAATCACGCCATCTTAGGCCAAGATGAAAAGAAGGATGAAGCTTCAGAAGGTGGACTTTAATGAAGGGAGAATTTCCACTTCAGCAAGTGAGAAATCCAGCGCAAGGCAGACGAGGGGGCGTTCCCTAGGCATTATCATCTCCTTTAATACAGTAGTCTGCATCTCATTACGACTTTCCGCGTTATGCTTCGGAGGAGCTTAACGACCCCGTTTATTTTCTCCATAACATCCTCATATAGCTTTAATGATATCTATTCTTTATCACGCACACCCTCGGGGTGTTTTATTAGGGCGTACTTATAGCGATGAAGGTGTTTGTTTTCCTGTCATTTTTAAGATGACAATGTGTGAACGTTTCAGCTGAGAGATTGCTCGCTCTCTCTCTCTCTCTCTCTCCTCTCTCTCTCTCTCTCTCTCTCTCTCTCTCTCTCTCTCTCTCTCATATACCGCTGCGTATTAACAGCTCGCGCGCTGTGTCCTGATCAATAAAGGCAAAAGTTAAAAGGAAGAGAAGAAATCCAGTCTCACCGGCCCTTCTCGAATAAGGTTAGTTTGAACTATACTCATAGATCCTTATGATTCTCGGTACATTACCTTATAAGATTCCATAAATGAAGACAAGGGCAGTTATTTTCAGAATCCGCTGTGCTCCGCTCGACAGAAGCTCCGAGCAAGATGCAAGGGAAACGAGCTTTATGGCGTCCGGATGGTTGGGCGAAAATGCCCTGCGGGTGCCGTTTCTTAAGGGTGTGAGATGGGAGCGGGAAAATCAGGTTATATTCTACGTTTGGAGGACTAGCAATGCGTCTCCTGCACCATTATGGCTCTTATGATCCATGACCTCCGCTCTCATGGGTTATAGCTACTTGGGAGAGGGGAGGGGTTCCCCCCTGCCAGGAGGGAGACGAAGGAGCAGGTTAGAAGTTTGGAAGATGATGATGAAGAAGAAAGAACTGCAATAAGGCAGGAGGAATAAGCCGAAGAATAATAATGCACAGAAAGGGAAGATAAAGTATTGAATAATAAGGCAAACGAGAGCGTAATCCAATAAAAATTTGTGTTATCAAGTTATCATTTCTTAATTAAAAGGGATAATGTGTAGCAGAGGGAATTGAGAAGTGGCCCTAGTCATTGGGAAACTATGATTCTAAGGTAAATGTAAATCATATTACACATATGTGAAAACTTCGAGTTGTCGATTGGGAAAACAAGTATTATAAATTTATAATATGAATCATAAATAGATAATAACCTAGATACCTTGAAAGATTAAGCTCATAATCCATTAATTGTGAGGGAGTAAAATGTAAAAAGATATATGAAATATAGATACCAGTAATTTAAGAGTTGAAAATTTCACTTCTTAATGAATTTTGAGAACTTCAGTTTACCACTTACGATTATGTGATTCTTATTGTCTGTGACACATACAGTAGAGTTTTCACCAATAGAGACAATAGAAGAAAGGTCATTGACTTATCTTCTTCATCTAGAAGAGGACACGTGCGAAGGTCCCTATCAAGCTCATTAATATTTCCATATCCCATTGCACCTCCAATAACAGACAGCTATGATGAGCAAGGACCCGCGGTGTCATGTAATATATAAAGTCCGTATATCTTACTTAGGGGTGTATAATAACGAAGGGATGTGACTAAAGAATGTTACCTTTCTGGATCTCAGCTTTTTTTTTTTTTTTTTTTTGTGGGGGGCGCGTTGTTTAATGAGGTTGCCTGCTGCAAGTCGTCATCCTTCCTGGATATCAACCACCATTTTCGACTAATTGCTTTTTAAAACCACATCGGTTGCTCATATATATATGTGTATATATATATATAAAGATATATATATATATATATATATATATATATATATATACTTTATATATATATGTACATATATATATATGTATATATATATATATATATATATAAAGATATATATAAATATGTATATAAATATGTATGTGTTTATATATATATACATATATATATATATATACATATATATATATATATATACATATATATATATATATATATATATATATATATATATATATATATTTATATATATATATATATATATATATATATATATATATACTGTATATATATTCAAAAGAATTAGTAAATCATTCTACTGTTTTGGGGAATGGAACCCAAGCACCATTGCATTGAGGGGAATATTAGACCATACGTCAGGTACCGGATGAATGTAAGTGATTATTGCTTAGACGAAAAGATATATTTCATTCCAAGCAATGTTTCTACATTAGAAATTTTGGCTACAGGTGTTGCCATTCCACTATTAAAATATTAGAATATTTTGTGATGGCCCTTATTGTGTTATGTCATCATTCCCCTTAACTGCGGCCCGCATCATTTAGCTTACTACCAGGCACGTGATATACTGCTTATACCAGCAGTGGTGATAAAAGATATTTTATTGATCGAACACACTGCTCTCTACCTTGCCGGGTATCGAACCTTAACAAAGCTGCTGGTGAGGTTAGAAGCATACCCTTAACGGTAGCTATTTCGTAAAGATTATATATATATATATATATATATATATATATATATATATATATGTGTGTGTGTGTGTGTGTGTGTGTATATAAGTATATATATATAAATATATGTGTATATATATATATACACCCACATATACATATATATGCATGTATGTATATATGTACAGAGATATATATTATATTTATGTATGTGTATATATTCCCCTATGTATTGTATTTATATGTATATATATATATATATATATATATATATATATATATATATATATGTATATGTATATATATATATATATATATATATATATATATATATATATATATATATATATATATACTTACATTATAATTATGCTCTGTGTAAAATCATGAGCGTTATTTCAATGCATTTAAGTGTACCTTCCTACGTCAGTATACATACATGAGTACAATTACATGCACGTACGCAATGACTGGGTAGGTATGATGAACCTTTGATGTGTCGCCATTTGCATCGTCTGCAGAAGGCAAAATACGCGTTACCTAAAACGTCAGATAACGGAAAGCTGTTATGGCGAGATGAAAAGCGTTATCCAGCTGCGATGGCGCGGACGGGAAACCAGTGATGGGGAGAAATGCTGCACGTTGGAAATTAGACTGGAAGAAATATCTAGGAAGGAATGCACTTTATTTTGAGCCTAGAAGTAAGAGGTTACTTCAAACAAAGCTTGAATCTTAATTCGTACTTTTTTATATACTAAAAGATTGCTAGATAAATATCTGTTTATGAAAGAGTAATAAAAAGCGGACAAAGAACTCCATATTATTATTATTATTATTAAAGGCTAAGCTACAACCCTAGTTGGAAAAGCAGGATGTTATAAGCAGAAGGGCCCCAACAGGGAAAATAGCCCCGTGAGGAAAGGAAAAAAGGAAAAATAAAATATTTTAAGAATAGTAACAACATTAAAATAAATATTTCCTACATAAACTATAAAAACTTTAACAAAACAAGAGGAAGAGAAACTAGATAGAACAGTGTGCCCGAGTGTTCTCTCAAGCAAGAGAACTCTAACCCAAGACTTATCTCATAAGATCAGACTGTAAATGATTAAAAAAAATTGTTGAATTATGTAAAATATTAAACGGTTACAATAATGTTTTATATACTGTCGGTGAAATGATTTTGACTGTAGATATTATTCTTACTTTTAAACTCATTAGTACCGTATACTTTGATATTTGAGATTTTGGCGACACAGGGAGAGAACCTCCGAACAAATATCAGTGAAATAGTCGTCATCACTCTGATATAGATTGAATAAACCGAAAAGTAATTAGGTCAAGAGATGCTCCGTGGATAGTGATTTAATACGGGGTCTTGACGTCACCAAGGAGTGCATAAATACACACGCGAGTTCCTCCAACATACCGGAAAATGTGTAACGAATATAGTTATTGAATGTTATTGTATGCATGCACTATGCTATTTTGTTTGTACAGAACACTAGAACAGGTAATGCTGTGATATTTCTTATCTTACATATTACAAGCGCAAATAAATGGTAGAAACAGGACCATTGTTTTATTGGTGGAAAAATGCACCAAGAACACAGTACAGTAGTAGTGACGTAGTGACTCCACTTACTGAAGTTAGCTATAGAGTGAATCGAATATGGCTAATTATATATCCCTGAATACAATTGCTAATTATACATTCATTCTTGTAATGATGCGAACATACGAAAGGTAACCACTTCCGTACATTCCACATACCTAAAGCTTTTATGCACCAAGAATGCAATACAGTTGTAGTGACTCCACGTACTGAAGTTAGCTATAGAGTGAATCGAACATGGCTAATTATATATGCCTGTATACAATTGCTGATAATACATTCATTCATGCAATTATGCGAACATACGAAAACTAACCACTCCCCTTCATTCCACATACCTAAAGCTTTTGTGCATAAATAGCCCAAAGTACCGTGTGGATCGAAAATTCTTGAATTACAATAACGCCCGCCACAGTTCGCATGTTGCAGATCTATAACAGAGGCGGTAATCTTAGGGGGGCGTTGCGAAGGGGCGATTGATGCCGTGAATGTGCTATTTGGAGAATGGGAAAGTCGTATATTTTGGTGATGATACCTTGAAAAATCCAAACGTACCGTGGAATTAATCCTGTTTTAAAAGGGAGGGATAAGTCGAGTAAATACAAATGGGTTATTCCTCTGTATTCTAAGGCAAACTCGAAGGTATTTGGAATGCGACGCGTTCTTTTGATGATCGTTATGCTTCCTGGACCTTTATTTCTTTCCCTATTCGCTGCTCTTAAAATCCATGTTTGTGTTTTTTACGTAAATATATATAACATGAGCGCCATTTTTTTTTTTTATTTCTTGATGGGTATTGAAATATTTCAGATGGTGGTAGGATGAGAGAGGAGGTGAATAAGTCAATAAATAGTCGAGGCAATGAACGAAACAGGTTGCGTGAGTAATAGGATACTTAGATGTTTCTTGGAACTCAAGGTGGGAATTCTTGAAGGTAGTGTTGAGTCAATCCCTTTTAAGAGAAGACAAATGTGAGTGTTGAATGTAAATAAAGAAAAAAAAAAGACAGTAGTAGTTTTTCAGACGTCCCTGCCTTGCAATCTATTGGACTGGAGTTTGAATCAGTTTCTAGTACTGTCATCAACCCATTATTCCTCCAAGCTTCAACGTCGCTCCCCTTGTGACCTGAGGATGGTGGTTTGGGGGAGCATATAAGTCCGTCTGCTATGTTAGCAGCCGCCATTATCTGACCCTCCCTGGTCCTAGTTTGGTTAGATAGGTGCCATGTGTGCTGATCACATGTATGTATAATAGATCTCTAGGACATTATCCTGACCTTTTTCTCATCCACTCATGAGCGACCTATAAAAGTTTTATATATTAATATATATATATATATATATATATATATATATATATATATATATATATATATATAATTTTATGTAAATTGAATGTTAAAGAAATAATGGTATATGTAGAATTGGATCTATGTGAAATATAATACATAAATTGGAGGAAAAAAAACATAATCAACGGCAATGATTGATAAAGAGTAGGTGAA
>NC_090745.1:93953089-93958089 GCF_036898095.1 Palaemon carinicauda
GTATTTGAAACAGTACATGATAAGGTTTTCTGATTATTTCTATCATTAAGATTGAATAATTTTAATCAAATGGATAAACCATTGCAAAATGGTATATCAGAAAATATATGAATGAGTCATATTCGAGGTCTTATGACATAATCATTAATTTTAATTGCACTTTTCTGGTCTTTATTTACAAATTTCCTTGTGTAAATGTTGATAAATTGGCTACTGCTGCTGTTATGCTGAATAATTACTTTCATTTCTCTGATTGTCTTTTAGCTTTATTAAGTAGGTATTTAATCTCCATAATGATAAAATTGCTAAAGTAATTCTCTCTTACTTCAAAATTTTTACTTGAACTTGTGTCTCAGGAAAATATTAACCTGTAAAATGCAAATGCAAACTTTTAGTTAACAGTAGAGTTCATGCACAAAATTGTTTTACCATTATATTGTTTATATAAAGTTATAATTGCCATTTAGAGTTCCTATGCAAAAAAAAATCAACCTTATATTGCATATGCGAAGTTTTATTTACTAATAGTTTATAAGCAAGATTTCATTTACCATAAGAACTGATTTTCATTTTTGTTTTTTTATTAGTACTGTTCATATATAAAGTTTTTTACTTAATTATGGCCTTTATGCAAAGTTTTATTTATTAGTAAAGTTCATATCCAACACGATGTACAACAGTTTTCTTACGAGTATAGTCCATGAGCAACATTTTATTTACTGGTGGAGTTCATAAGCAACAATTTATTTACCTCTTGGGCTCATATGTAAAGTTTTCTTTATTAGAGCGTTTTTATGCCGCTTTATTAACCATTAGGGCTCATTTGCAAAGTTTCATTTACCAGCAGACTGCATATGCAAAATTAATTACCGGTAGTGCAAATGCCAGTAGAATACATATGCAAAAATAGTAATCAGAAAGGTGCATATTCAGCTGCGGTATTTATATGAAATAATGAATGATGATGATTTATATGAAATAATGAATCATGATGATTTATATGAAGTAATGAATGATAACAATTTATATGAAATAATGCATGATGATGATTTATATGAAATAATGAATGATGATGATTTGTATGAAGTAATGAATGAAGATGTTTTATATGAAGTAATGAATGATGATGATTCATATGAAGTAATGAATGAAGATGATTTATATGAAATAATGAATGATGATGATTTATATGAAATAATGCATGATGATGAATATGAAGTAATGAATGAAGATGATTTATATGAAATAATGAATGATGATGATTTATATGAAGTAATGAATGAAGATGATGTATGTGAAATAATGAATGATGATGATTTATATGAAGTAATGAATGAAGATGATTTATGTGAAATAATGAATGATGATGATTTATATGAAATAATAGATGATGATGATTTATATGAAGTAATGAATGAAGATGATTTATATGAAATAATGAATGATGATGATTTATATGAAATAATGAATGATGATGATTTATATAAAATAATAAATGATGATGATTTATATGCAGTAATGAATGAAGATGATTTATATGAAGTAATGAATGAAGATGATTTATATGAAATAATGAATGATGATGATTTATATGGAATAACGAATGATGATGATTTATATGACGTAATGAATGATGATGATTCATATGAAGTAATGAATGAAGATGATTTATATGAAATAATGAATGATGAGGATTTATATGAAGCAATGAATGAAGATGAATTATGTGAAATAATGAATGAAGATGTTTAATGTGAAATAATTAATAATGATAATTTATATAAAGTAATGAATTGCAGTTGCCATTTGCACTTTTATTACTGTTAAATAACCCTTTCAGCAAATACAGTATTCAACTACGTAATTACTAACCCACTAACCTTTTATTACTTTTACAGACGGTTTAAACTAAGCCGAACGCAAATCTTAAAGGAGTTTATATATCTTGCTAATTTTTCATTAAGAATTTCATGAAATCCAGGGCTCATTTGACTGAGCTTATATAGCGAATCTGAAAGACCTAATTGTTCTTGTTACTAATATAAGATAAGATTTTTTTTCTGTTGTTCATAACCGATTGCTTACATGGGAGAGATTAGAAACAGGTTGGCTAAAGTCGAGTGGTATTAGTATTCCCAGTAATAATTACCAGGTAAGCCAAATAAAGTCTCTCTCTCTCTCTCTCTCTCTCTCTCTCTCTCTTTCTATATATATATATATATATATATATTTATATTTATATTTATATATATATATATATATATATATATGTGTGTGTGTGTGTGTGTGTATATACACACATTTACATATACATATGCATACACACACACACACACATATATATATATATATATATATATATATAGATCATCATCATCATCATCATCATCATCATCATCATCATCATCAACGTCTCCTATGCCTGTTGATGCAGAGGGCCTCAATTAGATTTCGCCAGTCGCCGCTATCTTGAGCTATTAAATCAATAATTTTCCATTCATATATATATATATATATATATATATATGAATCTGTATTTATAGCTATATATTTATATAAAACCTCATAACATTTTAACAGGTTTAGTTGTATATGAAACAGATCTCCGTGTGTATCGAAATGAGCAGAACTAAATTATAGATAGTAGACAGCTTAACACTAGTTCCCAGTTTACACTAATTGGCTTTCGTGATGTAGACGGCTGATATATGAACCTCGTCCACTGAAGAAAGAATCAACGAGTCATTCACGATTTCTAATTAGAAAAAAAGATTTGTAGTTTTTTATAGTGATATATATATATATATATATACATGTGTACATATATATATATATATACATGTGTACATATATATATATATATATATATATACATATATATACATATATATATATATATATATATACATGCACGTGTATATATATATATATATATATATGCACAGTATATATACATATATACATATATATATATATATATATATATATACATTACGCACAGTATATATACATTACGCACAGTATATATACATATATACATATATATATATATATATATATATATATATTATGTTTATATATGTGTGTGTGTCTTTATGTTAGAATAATAGAGGCCACGGTAAATCTCCAACGCTTTCCTCTCAACTCGACGCCTCTTCCCATAAAAGAGAATACTCCGCAAGGTGTTTATTTTTACGGTTCTCGGCAAGTCTTTTAGAAAACTTCTATTGGGAGATGATGTGATCTACTACCAAATTAAGATTAAAAAAGGATTTCATCTAAAAGGAATGAAAATTACAGAATCTGGAAGGGTTATATTTAGGCCTTTATGGATAGTGAAATATGACCTGGAGGAAATAGTAAAAAATCTGAACATCATTTTAGGGTTATGAAAATGTCCATACCTGTTGAAATTACATATAAATATTATTATGAATATAGCTCACTTGATAAGAATTCTAAAACTTTCATGTTCTTATCATCCTTAAAAAAACGGCATTGTCTTTATTAGAATCACGTCATTGCTCGGTTTTATGTCAACGTTATAGTATTACTGAATAATTTGATTCAAGTTTATCTCAATTTCGATTAAAGAGGGGGCCCATAATCTAATTCCAAAACATTCTTTGATTTAGTAGAATCTACATCGTTATAGCTATATTTCCTAGAAAATATTTTCGATTTTTTGTTTTACACGAATAAATCTGAATTAGGTATCCGACTGTCTTTCTTTTTTGTAATTTTCACAGGGGAGAAAGTTCGTCATCTCAGGAGTTTGTAATGTGTGGGGTGAGGACTGTTACGTCAGGTGTAATCTTTCCTCTCGTTCGACCTTAGAGTTTATCACGTTTCCAAAACCACTGAACCCATTTTTCTTCCTTGACTAACGATAGGGGGTCGGTACAAAGGATGGGTTGTTTTGCGAGTAAAAGAAAAAGGCTATTTAATAAAAAGGCCTTTTTATTTATCTAAATACTTTGATCTATGGTACATCCGGAAACACTGATGATAATTCACATCTTTATTGCGAAGGTAACTCTTGCGTGTATGTATTTAGATTATGCATCATGATTTTAGTTAGCATCGTTAAGAGATCTCTTACTAGTAAAACATTTCAGGGAAAATTATATGCTAATTAGGGAAACTGTACGAGGGTACAATTTTAAAATATGTCAGTGGATACTTCTCTTATATTCTTAACCCGTTGTTGAAGCCAATTCACTATGTATATGTATATGTGTGCATATATGTGTGTATATATATATATATATATGTATATATATATATATATATATATATGTGTATGTGTGTGTGTATATATATATATATATATATGTACAGTATATATATATATATATATATATACACATACATACATACATACATACTATCCAAGGACCAAGGAAAAACTTTCAAGTCTTGCCGAAGTCTTTGTGAGGTTGTTGAATTCCATATCTTTTATGATGTAGGCTATAGCGTGAGTCAAGGTCTTACTTGAGGTTATAATTTATCCTGCTCAGAAAGCGACACGTTTTGGGTCAGTAATTAGATGACCTCCTCTCTGGGCTTTTGGTTCTACAAGGTCGCTTTAAAGTAAGTCGAGCTTTTCCATCTATATTTTTTTCTTTCTTGTCCTTTCTTTTCAGGCTCCCTCCGCACGCCCTTCCCACCCCCCTAACCCCCGTCCTTGAATCCCATAACCTCCCCCCTCCCCCGTCTTCACATTCTTCTTATGGTCGCCCTTGAGAGTCGTTGGACTCAAAGGAGAGAGAGCCAAGCCCCCACCCCACCGTCCACTAGTCTGGATCTTTTATCCTGATACTCCGTGTGTTAAGGCAAGTGATTTCGGGACTAAAGATGGTCATAATGAAGGTGATTTAATGTCGTCGTGAGGTGCAATTTAGAGACAGCCACCGCACTTGTCGATTCGGAGGGATTATGATGATGATGATGTGAGGTCAGTTGAGAGAGAGAGAGAGAGAGAGAGAGAGAGAGAGAGA
>NC_090745.1:93973089-93975589 GCF_036898095.1 Palaemon carinicauda
ATGCTCTTGATATTGTTATGTAATGATTAATACTCTGCTTTAGTTATAACCTCCCTATTCAATGCTCTTGATATTCCTATGTAGTGATTACCACTCTGCCTCAGTTATAGCCTTCCTCTTCCTTGCTCTTGATTGTTATGTTGTGGTTACTACTCTGTTTTATTTACAGCCTCTCTTTTCAATGTTCATGACATATTTGTATAATCAATAATACTCTGCTTCAGTTGTAGCCACCCTTTTCCATGCTCTTGATAATATATTATGATTAGTATTATGCTTCAGTTATAGCTTCCCTCTTCCATTCTTTTAATGGTGTTATGTAATGATTAGTAATCTGATAGAGCTATAGCCTCCATTTTCAAGGCCTTTGATATTGTTATGTAATGATTGGTACTCTGCTTCATTTATAGCCTCCCTTTTCAATGCTCTTGATATTGTTATGAAATGACTTGTAATGTGATAAAATTATAGCTTCCATTTTCAATGCTCTTGATATTCATATGTTATGATTAGTATTTTGTTTCAGTTATAGCCTCCCTCTTCCATGCTCTTGATATTGTTATGTAATGAATAATAATCTGCTAGAGTTATAGCTTCCCTTTTCAATGGTCTTGATATTGCTATGCAATAAATAGTACTCATGATTATATGTAATGATTGATACTCTGCTTCAGTTATAGCCTCCATTTTCCATGCTCTTGACAATAATATGTAATGATTAGTACTATGCATCAGTTATAGCCTCCCTTCTCCATGCTCTTGATAATATGTAAGGATTTGTATTCTGCTTCATTTACAGCCTCCCTTTTCCATGCTCTTGATAATATGTAATGATTAGTATTCTGCTTCAGTTATAGCCTCCCTTTTCCATGCTCTTGATAATATGTAATGATTAGTATTCTGCTTCAGTTATAGCCTCCCTTTTCCATGCTCTTGATAATATGTAAGGATTTGTATTCTGCTTCATTTATAGCCTTCCTTTTCCATGCTCTTGATATATAATGATTAATATTCTGCTTCAATTATAGCCTCCCTTTTTCATGCTCTTGTTGATATGTAATGATTAGAAATATGCTTCAGTTCTAGCTTCCCTTTTCCATGCTCTTGATAATATATAATGATGAGTACTATGCTTTAGGTATAACCTCCCTTTTCCATGCGCTTGACAATAATATGTAATGATGAGTACTCTGCTTCATTTATAGCTTCTTTCCATGTTCTTGATGTAATGGTTAATACCCTGCTTTAGGTATAACGTCCCTTTTCAATGTTCTTGATATTATATAATGATTAATTTTTTGTTTGGAATATTGCTTCTCTTTTCTATTTCCTTGATATTGTTATGTGTTGATTAATTTTCACTCTATTTAAAACTTGATAAAGAGGTGGCGATTGTTTAAAAAGAATAACTATTCATGAAGTATTTTAAAAACAGTGGAAAGGTATATGAGAAACAAAGATAATTATTATTTGTGTAAATATGGGATTGTATGTATTTTGTAACATCAGAAAATTCTTTTACCACATATCAAATCCCAGTACATGAATAGGTAGTGGTAATTGTCGAAGACTTGCGGGGTGACCCAGTGGATTGCCTGAAAATAGATTACAGTACGAATCGTTTTTAGCAAGAAATCAATAACAACTTTAACCGTCCTGAAACATGTTTCATGATCTGTTGATGGGTCAATACATTAGTTGATTGCTGTCACGCTCGGCGATGTCAAGTTCCGTGCGAGTACAAAATAGTCTTTATGGGCAAGGTTGAATTCGATATTTCATTTAAGCCCTGACTAAAGATCTATACAACACAGGTAACAACATAGAAGGAACCTTGTTATTTAAAATCAATTGTGACGAGAAAATCAATGAATATCTGCAAAGGAATACTTATAATAACGAACCTCTTTCAGATGGTATTTAAGGGTAATTACAGTAAGACCAAGAAGGCAGAAGCACCGAGATGAAATCGCATAAGGCGATTACAGTTATAGTCTTCTCCTTTTGGGTCATTCTGTTTCAAGGTAGTACCTTCTACTAGCATCGGATCCTGCTTCATTTCCTTCTCCTTACTACCCAACCTCTAGCTTTTACTTTATTATGCTGAAACCGCAGGGTTTACCCCTTTTTGCATAAGGGGGGGGGGGGGAATGGCTTCCCAAGCCCTAATGCCCAATATTTTGACCAAAATTCTTAAATTTAGTCCACTAGGTTCTCTCACAGATTAGAATTGGAGCAGTCAACATTAATCTGGGAGAATATTATGAGCATCAATATCTATGTATGCATGTAGTCTTTCAATGTTATTTTAACTGATGTAGGAGGCAGATAAACCTTCAAAACTTACATAGAAAACGTTAATAAATAGAATCTTTTAAATAAACCCTACATAATTATTTCGGTCGTTCTAATTATGTGTGTGTGTATATATATATATATATATATATGTGTGTGTGTGTGTGTATATATATATATATATATATATATATATATATATATA
>NC_090745.1:93988663-93993663 GCF_036898095.1 Palaemon carinicauda
TCATTTGCGTTTAAGAATATCTTGGTTCTTTTTTTTCCCTGTTGTTTATTGTTATCTAATCTTTAGTATTGTGTTAATTACTTGAGTGTTTTCTTTCGTTAGGATATATAATTTTTTGCTAATGTATTGTCTAAATTGCTTGAGAGACACGAAAGAAAATGTATTTTTTTTTAATTACTTTGGTGTTTCCTTTAGTTGAAATAATTATATATATTTTTGCTAATGCATAGCCTAATTTGCTGAAGAGATACGAAGAAAAATGTCATCAAAAATTAAAAACACGTTGAGTCCAACAAACAACTTCAATTGTTATGTTTAAATTTTTATCTGACCTTTATCTTATAATTGCCATATTGTTCTAGGGAACTAGGTTTATCTGGAGAGATAAGAATTTCTCCTTTAAACTACTTGTCTTATCTCCGCTTCTGTTTATCTATCGTTTTTTTTTTTTTTTTTTTTATGATAAAAACAGCATCTTTAACAATGGCATTGAAATTATAGTAAATATTATTCTAGCCAACGTTCTTATTACGAAGTATTTATTTGTTGAATGGAAAGAAGCACGATAAAGGTCTATAGATTTTCAGTCACATTACGCTAATAATTACTCTCCATTTTTATCATTTGGATTGTAAATTTAAAGATTACCTATGATTAGATATACATTTATTAATTGTAATGTGTGTATATTATATATGTGTATGCACGTTTAATACACTAATTGCTAGTAATCTAATAATTCCATTGAATATAAGTCACACACACACACACACACATATATATATATATATATATATATTTTTATAATATTATAATAATAATTATACATACATACATACAAATATACATATATATACACATACACACACATATATATATATATATATTATATATATATGTATATATATATATATATATATATATATATATATATATATATATATATATATATACATATATATGTGTGTGTGTGTGTGTAGTTTCTTGAAAGAGCTATTCATTGCTTTTTCTTATGCCAAGGCGATTCATTGTAAATTCTGTTTTTGGATCAACATTAGAAGTCAGAATCTAAAATACTCCAAGTTTCAATAATGTATAAAAACCCTTAAGGTATTGCAGCTATGAATATTTGCAAATGCCGTTAATAGTGGTACTCGGTTACCAAGTTTTTCAAATTTTGGTATGTGATGAGACTAGGGTTTTTACTTTGGATTTTTAAATCCTTAACCAGTTTTCATATATAGCTATCATATTACGCTTGGTTCATTTTATAGTACGCACAAAGACTTTGATTAACCACTTTATTTTTAAACCTACAGTAGGCCTATGTGTATTCTAACAGTCGCAAGGATAGGATATTTTTTTTGTGCGGGTTCTTTTGTGAATTTTAGACATTGCTTCTCAATAGAAAGAAAGGAAATGTAATACATGTTTCTGGTTATTTGCTACACTGTATATTGATGACAGTCCGAAATATTGGCAGAGAAAAATATCAGCTCTTCTTTTAGAGCACAGGAATTCTAACGAGTTTCTCGTTTGCATGTCTATGGGTATAGAACGATGTCAAGGAATTTAACGTTAGATGAAGCACCTTGATACAGGGTACTGGTTCAGTCACTGTGATCTTGAGAGAGAGAGAGAGAGAGAGAGAGAGAGAGAGAGAGAGAGAGAGAGAGAGAGAGAGAGAGAGAGAGCATACAGGTTACAGGAAGATTGGTGAGTTTTGAAAGAGGGAGAGCTTTGAGTATGGAAAGAATTAGCGACTCTAAGGTTACTAAACAGTGTAGGGTATTGCAATAATAATAATTCTGATAATGATAGTAATAGTAAGTACTGAAAATTCAAGAGTGGGCACAAACATTTTCATGCGTAGTGGTCAATCGTTTTGTAAAGTTTTTTTTATTTTTATCATTCCATTTAAGGAGAAAGAAGTTTGTTTTCAAATGGCACCTAGTCAGTACATGTTGATGTTTTACGTTGATGAGGTTGTAATAATCTTTTTAAAATTGTAAAACTCAATAAGGGGTTTGAAAGATATAAGACATAGTGAGATTTCATCTCAATATTTTATGAAATTTCTCCTGTAAATACTTTTTCACGATTCTTGTCTCTCTTCAGCATATTTATCTTGTGATGAAATAATACTTTGTTATCACGGCTTGATAAACGTAGTTTTAAAACATATATCCTCACGTCTGCTATACACAGCTTCATAGATGTGAATTTATAAATACAAATGCATATAATATATACAATTGTATACAAATATGAATGTGTATTTCTTGTGTATGAAAGTTATAGGTCGTTACATATTTTTACATATGTATGTAAGTATATATTTTCAGCTAGTATAACATTTATTCCAAAATGTAAATATCTGCAGATGGAAAAGAAAATTTGGCTTTGAATCCCCGGAGAACGATACTGAATAAAGGAACTGTTTCTCTCGTCTCCCCCGACCCTCCTTTCGGGTCCTCAGTGACAAGGAGACCAATTATCAAAGCTATTATGGCAGCCACGGGTTTCTGGTAGTAATTGACAATTTTACTTCCTTCACCCCTATTCCCATTTTTATTATAATTAGAATGACCATTCTAGGTGGTGATATGGGTTAGTATTCATTATGAAAGAATGTACTTCATGAAAGAAAAGTCGATGTTCTTCGGAAGGCGTAGTTAAATTATCGGGGAGCAATAGACCCTGTAATTTCTTTGTAATGCAATTATTTGGAAGTATTATTAAGGCCTCTTGATTTATGTTTATTTGTTCCATTTTACATGGTCCCGTAACTAGTCATTTGATGCCAAGACCAACACATGTTTATTACGTAATCCATGCATATTTTCTTTCTTCTTTTATTATTATTATTACTACTTTTATTATTGCTAGCCAAGCTACAACTCTAGTTGAAAAAGCAGGGTGCTTAAGCCCCAGGGCTCCAACAGGGAGAAATAGCTCAGTGATGGAAGGAAATGAGGAAATCAATAAACTATATGAAAAAAAATAAAATTAAATATTTTAAGAATTGTGACAACATTGAAACAATAGAATATTTTAAGAACAGTAACAACAATAATACAAATCTTTAATATATAAACTATATAGAGAGACTTATGTCTGTCTGTTCAACATGAAAACATTTACTGCAAATTTGAACTTTTAATGTCCTATTATTAAGTTTGTCCCCATTCACAGGTAAGGTTTGTTACTTTTAAATGGGAAATACTCAAATGAATAAGTTAATATGTATTTGGAAACCCCCCAAAATACTTGAAAAAATCCATCCTTACGTAGCGAAGCAAGGCGAGGAAGAGAAAGTCTTCGTCTCCTTACGAATTTATTTGGTAGTGTTCCAAGTCTGAAGATATCATTTTATAGTTTAGTAACTAAATACAATAGTATTTTTTCTGATATTCTACCTTAGTCTTCATCTTTACTTTTTTTTGCATTATAGTATTGTATTATTTTTTTTCCAAGAATCAGAAAGGCGTTGTCAGTCATAAATTGTATTTTCCTCCGCAAATTCTACAATGGGATTTGCCGTCGGGTCTCAGAGGTCATGAAAATGAGAACAAATGTACATTAGGCCTGGTATGGGTTCTGAGGTCTGAGGCCAGTAGGATACTCCGAGAAAATGCATTATATCTTTCCATTTATATCCCCCTTGAGGGGAGATGGAAGGGACTTCAGAGAAAGACAAAGGGGGAAAAGCTTCAGGTTGATTAAAGAGTTGAGAGTTCATTTGGCGGGGTTGGAAAAGGAATTAGGATGCTGGCTCTAACGAAGGAGACGGGGAAGGCCTCCAGCTATTCCTAAACCTCATCCATCTCTCAGAGGTGACAGCCACGATGGTCTTGAGGCCCCCTCAGAAGAAGGAAAAAGTAAAAAGAAAAATAAAAAGAGGAAAGAAAATGAGATGTTCTCGTCTTGAGGGGAAACCTTATTCCCTCCTCGGCACCCCCCCCCCCCCCCCTGTCCCTCTTAGTTAGCCTCGTTAATTTATACATCCGGTTAAGTTCTGCGAAACCTCTCTCTCTCTCTCTCTCTCTCTCTCTCTCTCTCTCTCTCTCTCTCTCTCTCTCTCTCTCTCTCTCATCCAAAATTCTCTAGTCCGGTCACAAACAAAAGCGCTATGGCTGACATGATTTACTTGTTGGAAAGATCTTCGGTAATCTCGTTTTCCCGGTTGTCGGGCCTTCATCTCCCGACCCTTCTTTTCCCTATACACACATGATGATGAGGACGATGATTGAATGTTAGTTAACCGAAGCACTGCCAAATAGTCATAATTTCTTGTTTCCCTCTTTTGGAACAAATGACAGTGATTGTCATTTTACCTTATAGATTATGCGCGTCTAGATTCCCTTAGGCCCTTCGGAATAAAAGTCTCAAAATGGATTTTGGCTCAGACTTAGCCATAAATGTCAACTGTTACCTACTGCATTAAATCAGACTTTTGGAACTTGTCCATATTGAACGACCTTACTCTGCCTTTTTATTTTTCCCCCATTTTATCCCGGCTTCTTTTCTCCCCTCTTTATGTTTACTTAGTTAATGGCAGGAAATGAATGGGACATTTATTTTATGTTTCGAGAAGATATGTATATGCCTATTTGAGGCTGATTTCTTTTTTTCCTTTTCCCCCATTTCCCCTTATATCGCTTTATTGGACGCTGCGGATTCCCTCTCTTCGTTGGATTGCGAAAGGAAACGAGGAAGGGAAAACGAAAGCAGAGGAAGATTCTGATTCAGCGAGTAAGGATATCCCAGGGATACCTGAAGGCTTGCGGTTTTGTAATTTTGGACCTTACGAACTGATGCCGTAAGGTCTTCTTCGTTAACGGCTAATGATGGGGAAAATGTCTTGAATGGAATAAAGTGCTCCCGGGGGCCGATTATTCTTGTTGATATTTCACCGTCGTGGCCTTCTCCGAGGGGGTTAGCTGTGGGGGGTTGGAGGTTGGGGGGTGACTGGCGGACGAGGTAGAAAGGACTCCTGG
>NC_090745.1:93998663-94003663 GCF_036898095.1 Palaemon carinicauda
AAAACTCTGGGTTGTACGATATCAACATATGAATTACCAATTGATCGTGATACGTACAGAATTTAACCAAAGGCTGAAGAACTCCTAGTAAATGTTTTGGACACTATGTGTGGATAATATATGCATACTTAATGAAAGATGAACGTCTTATTTCTGGGATCAATGACAAAAGACTTGTGCTCTTATATTTCATATTTTCTCGTCATATTTCTAGTCCTTCCTCTCCTTTAACCTCTCAGCTAAATATATCCACATTTCTCTCTACCAGTTTTCGTAAAACACACAAACAGTCTATTTCAACAACTACTTTTTTCTTTCACATTCACTCAACGTCTATACTTCATTTCCATCAAGGAGAGTTGGCTCAAAAAGTCTTCATACTATACATACTCAGTCATTTACAATTTTTTTTTTTCATGAACTTTACAGGTTACGTTGTTGCAATTCCCTTGTCCTATATACCCACTATTTGGCCATTTCCACACCATATATATGTATATATATATATATATATATATATATATATATATATATATATATATATATATATATATATATATATATATATATACTGTATATACACACATATACAAACACCGTAGTGTACTTGTGTTTACTGGTGTTGAAGCCATCTGATGTTTTAATTTCTGGATCAGTAAAAAGTGAGCTGAGAATTAGTTGGGAATTTTTCAAGTCTAATACATACACACACACTATATGTGTGTATATATATATATATATATATATATATATCCCAAAATATGTAGAAGTGTGTTTAGCATATATACCATGTGTGTGTTTATTTCTCATTACTTGGATTGCTGGAAAAGGGATCCAAGCCTTGATAACGCTGTGTATGCGATGGAGGTCATTAAAGTAAAGGGAAAGTTTCTCCCTTACCTTCCTGCCCGCTGTTTGTGTCCAATGGAGCGGAACATTCCTCTGATCTCCATTTAGATTTTAGGGCTCGTGATGCGAAAGATTATCGTTACGCAATGGTAAATTAACATCATATCCCTACGATTGCTTTGTTAACCAGAACCGTTCGGGTTTTCTTTCTTTCGTATGGCTTTGATTGTAGACCTTTTCAGTATGATTATTCGGTTGTTATGATTTTTATACGATGATAATGTATTCTCTGTCACGATCCAAAGTTTTTCAACTCCCTCGTTGTGATAAAGTTGAAGCCATCGGTGAAAAACTGGCCACCGATCGTATACTAGTTATCTCTCTCTCTCTCTCTCTCTCTCTCTCTCTCTCTCTCTCTCTCTCTCTCTCTCTCTCTCTCTCCTACTACTACTACTACTACGAGGTTAATCAAATTTGGATTCGGATGATATAATGCAATATATGCGACTTTCTAGAAAAATAACGAACAATTTTGTAACCTGTAAGTTTGGGTGGATGTTTTATACACACACACACACACACACACACACACACACACACATATATATATATATATATATATATATATATATATATATATATATATATATATATGTATGTATATATAGCCTACTGTATGGGGATTTTTTGTTTTTCCATTAATTATCATTAATGTTAATATTATTAATACTGATGTTTGAAATATTTCATTTTTACTGTCAGTATTAATGTCCTATGCGTTTTATGTGATCATTTTACTCAGCAATAGACTTCGTTTTTCAGCATTACCGAATGAGCGAGTTTCCTAAAGTGGTTTTACGATTCAAAGTTATATCATTATTATAATGGTCCTTTTTAAACTTTTTAATATCCCTTTGTATACGTTTTGATTTTTAGGTAATTGTTTTTCTTGATAATTGGCAACGCTATTATAAGCAAGGCCAGCCATCTAGTTTAATTGAGTTTAAGTTATAATGTGTAATTTCAGACTTTTTTCCTATCACTAATACCAGAAACATAATTATGAAAAGTATGGAAGCAAAATGCATTATATTTCACATAATAATTTTAGATTTTCATAACAGTTGTTTTGGTTTTTGCTCCAGTTTCAAGTAGGCCTATAATAATTCTAATTGTATATTTCATCTATAGTTTGGATTAACGTTCTTTGATAGGATGATTTAAAAATTTACTGGTGTGCTTATTTCGAATTTTTAAACTATTTGTTAGAGACTCGTTTATGATTTTGTAAGTATTATTTTCTATATGTAATTTTTCTTTTCAGCGGTAATTGTTTTAAATTCTTCTTCTGGTTGCCTTAACTGGTTGGGTAGATTAAATTAAACCATCTTTTCACTGCAGAAGTCGCTCTCCTAAGTCATCTCGTAGGTGTGATGTCATGAAAGGGATAATAGATCTTATATGAACCTCTTGCCTCTGCACAACCAACAGCCAACTGCTCTCATCGGTTCCTTTTTTCTTCTTTTCTGTCTTTTCCAAGTTACTTCTGTAATAGTTATTCTCCTTTTCACCAAATCCACTTCATTTCTATCTTGTTCATGCCCTGCTCTCAGCCTCATTTAATCCCGTAAAAAAAGTTATTACCTCCGCCAAGCGGCGGAGGTTATGTTTTCGGTTCGGTTTGTTTGTTTGTTTGTTTGTTTCTCTGTTTGTCTGTCTGTCTGTGGACAACGTAGAGGCCACATTTCTACACGGAATCACTTCAAACTTGGCCAAGTAGTTCCCCAATGTGTATGGAAGAACTGATTAAATTTTGGTCAAGGTCACCCCAAGGTCAAGGTCACAGGGGTCACTGGTGTCACTATGACATAAGTGGCCATATCAAGAGACAGAAATAAAGCACTGACTTTTGCATAAGCCAACAGGGAAGTCCTAGTCCAGGCGCAAACCCATGGGTGATGTTCAAATTTATAAAGGTCAAAGGTCAAGGTCATATTGGTGCATTATATCAATGTCATATTAAGTATCAGTGGCAAATGAACAAAGATCACTTGAAGGTCAAAAGTCAAGCAGGTCACTTGAAGGTCAAGGTCACGTGAAGGTCAAGGTCACGTGAAGGTCAAGGTCACCTGAAGGTCAAGGTCACGTGAAGGTCAAGTACATTTGAAGATCAAGGTCACTTGAAGCCAAGGTCATGTGAAGGTCAAGGTCACGTGAAGGTCAAGGTCACTTGTTAATTCATATGTTCGACTCTCGCGTCAATGCCATCATCACGTCAAAAAAAAATAAAATCGAACACACCCACAAGAGCTTCCCAATGCTACCAACACACAAACAGTCAAAAGTCCTTCAACCTCAGTGTCAGGTAACTGCCAAGGCCATTGAATGGTTAAGCTAAATTAAAGGTCAAACGTTACTTGAAAGTCGAAGTCACATCAATTCATGATTCTAGGACATATGGCGCTCTAGGTCACCTTGGCGGAGGTATGTCCTCTACGAGGACCATGTCCGCGTTCAGGACTTGCTCACTTGTTAATGTAGTTTTTATTACATCTTAAAGAGGAGTAAGCAAAAACGAACTAAATTTTATGTTTACTGCTTCTAAGCTAATGGGCCTTGATGTCATAACTTAATATGGATTATTAGATTTATGGGAGACTATGATCTTATCTCCATTTATTCGTTTGGTTATTTTTGGTCAACATAAAACGCTAAACGATCTCAAGAAGTATTAAAGAAAGGTCATCCATCTTCAATTTATATGTAGGTATTAATCTAGACAGTTTTCCTGAATAAGGAAGGAAAATATTAATATCTAAACTGATGACACGTTTATAGTTATATTTATTGTAATTATGAAGTAATAGAATGCAATAATATATTGATTGTCATACATGCATTTACAGAAAAGTGCATAAATTTGCACATCCATTGATGCCCTAGAATTTGAATTTGTTGCATATATCTGTGTAAATAGAGTAAGATTTAATAGAATTGGTTAATTCATGAAGTTAAAAATAGATATTCTTATCTTGATAACTAACCTGCCTTTATCCTTACCACTTGCTTTGAAATTAATCCACGATGCGTATGCGGTTGAATAGTCTCCTTTTGTGGTCTACATATATTGAACCGTAATGATGAATGATAGCCGTTTGCATAACCCTGGCCATTTTGCAACACTATTATGCTCATCTGAAAAGTACGAATATACGATTTTAGTTACAATGGAATGATATTTAAGGAATTTATTATGAATATTTTCAAGTGCTTCAAACGCGTATACTGATTGGACTGTCTAGAAGAAAAAATTTAATTCGTTAAAATATGTAGAACGAATCGGAAAAGGGTACAATATGAATAAATAAAGTATAGGAAAGCAGTCGTTGTTGTTTAAAAGAAAAACTCTACTGAAAATTTGGTTAGCAGCATATAACTGTAGGAAGAAGGTTCTAGATTATTATATTATTCAAAGAGCAAAACATAGATACTAATTTTTAGTATTTGTATATATAGTATATACAGTATATACATAACTATGTATATGAATACATGTAAATATATATATATATATATATATATATATATATATATATATATATATATGAGAGAGAGAGAGAGAGAGAGAGAGAGAGAGAGAGAGAGAGAGAGAGAGAGAGAGAGAGAGAGAGAGAGAGAGAGAGAGAGGTAAAATTGGTTAGGCACTAACAACCTCATTCGAAAACCGAAGGAAATAAGCGTTTTTGCATCACCATATCGTATGGTGAGGAAGTGTGTGTATATATGTATGTGTGTATGTATGTATATATTATCCTATATATCTATAACGTAATCGTTCAACAAACAAGCGATACCTCAAGCTTCCTGCCCATAATCCTTTAATGATAGATCTTTTTTTCCTTACACTACAAAATACTTTCTGTATCAGCATTGTGTAGGCATGAATAGGCCTAATGAGCCTTAGGGCTCACATGTTTAGGAGGGGTCTTCTTGTCTCCCTCCTTGTACACACCATTAAGCTAGGACAATGGGCAAGCAAAAACCAGCAACCGCGAAAAATTCTTCTAAGGAGTTCTATATTTTCTCAGCTGTAAAAGGATCAAACATTGTAAGAATGGGGAGAGGGTCGCCACGTATGGGATTAAAGGGAT
>NC_090745.1:94008663-94011163 GCF_036898095.1 Palaemon carinicauda
ATATATATATATATATATAATATATATATAGATATATATATATACACATACATACATGTGTTCATTTAGATAGATCGATAGATAGATAGTCATCATCATCATCAGCCGTAACTAGGCCATTATGGTCTTTCTTTGCCAGTCTATAACCGTAAATTTTCTTAGTTCGTCAATTCATTGCTTTCTCTTTCTTCCACTGCATCGTTTGTAATCTCCAGGGACCCATTTTGTTATTCTTATATGTCATTCTCATTATATGTCCTGTGTGGGTGTACTTTATTATTTTCCTTTGTTGCTGGTTGCTCCCCCTTTACAGTTCGATGTTAATAAGTAATTTGTTGCATAGTATTTGAAACTGAAAGAAATGCATTTTCTGCCATATTAATGACATAATGCCATAAATTCTCAAAATACAATTGTATGTGTACTATATTTTTATAGACATGCATATATACGTATATATATAGATATATAAATATATATATATATATATATATATATATATATTTATATATATATATATATATATATATATATATATATATATGTATGTATGTATATATTATATATATATATATTTGTGTGTGTATATATACATATATATATATATATATATATATATATATATATATATATTTAATATATATATATATATATATATTATATATATATATATATATATATATATATATATATATATATATGTGTGTGTGTGTGTGTGTGTGTGTGTGTGTGTGTGTGTGTGTGTGTGTGTGTGTTTTAACACAACGTAATAGCGTTCTACACCAGAACTTTTACAATGCATAAATAGGATAATTTTCGTCTTCTATATTTGCTCAAATTATTCATTTAATCCTTATTTCTATAAATGATATGGATTTTTTCTTTTTTATCAAGTTTACTGAGAATTGGTCGTTAAACTGATGCCCTTTCATTTCTTCACAATGAAGTCTTTGTCATGTTTTCTTAAAGATTTTTCACCTTTGTGATGAAACTGTGTTGTTTATTTAAAAATTTATTTGTACTCATGTTAAGGATGTTGGTTTGTTTATCCTTTTTATCAATATTTAGTTAGTAATATCTTTTCTCTTACATTTTTGCTTTTTCGTTAGAGAGGGGGAGAGAGAGAGAGAGAGAGAGAGAGAGAGAGAGAGAGAGAGAGAGAGAGAGAGAGAGAGAGAGAGAGAGAGAGAGAACGCAAAACATCATGTTAGGCTAATAGTGCGAAGAAGGTCATCATAACAGTTGAGAATATTAAGGGGGTCTTCTGGAAGGAGACTGGAATGGGATGAAGGAGGTGGAGAGGGGGATGAGGGAGGGGCAGAGGGACATGCGTAGTCCAGGGAGGGGACGGGGAAGGGGGCGGGACGGGGAAAGCGATACAGAGGTGTGGCCCAGAGTGGGAATGATCCCTTTAAAGGCTGGCTCGCTCCTCAGGCCTCCCATTGATCCAGGCTTTTGTGCGCTAGTGGCATATCGGCACAAGCCTCGCATGGAAAACCTGGAAAAGCCTGGAAACGACCTCCTAAACTACGGGCCATTGCAGTATGGAGTTCGCTGTTATTAATGCTGTATTTCAGGTTCAGATGGTCTGGAACGGCGGGTAAATGGACTACGGAATGCAATGTTATTAACGTTGGATTTCAGTTTTTTGATGGCCTGGAATATACTCTCCAGAAAGGCAGTTGGCTGTGCCAGAGTAATCTTTTATAGGGGGTTGGGGAGGGGGAAGCTAGTGGGGTAGGAAGATGGAGGGGCCAGGGATATAATGTCGCTAATGGAATTCAGGTGATTGTGAGGGTAATACAGGTATCTAATTTGAGCACTGTGGCACAATTGTCGGGTTGTGGGGTGATATAGACTTCCTTCAAGGGCCCTTTCCAAGCCTTCTGGGCCCTTCCTTTGTAGCAGGGGTGATGTTGAAGAGGAAAGAACACCACCAGGCCGTTCATTAAAATTTACGATATGCGTTCCTCATTTCTTGTATTTTTTTCCTTTTTTTTTTACATCGGTGTATAAGCGTCGATATTGTGATGGTAATAGACTTCTGGAACCAAATGATAAGTCATTTGTTCTTTATTCACAAAACCACATACCTAAGGGATCAAGGGAATTGGAGATAATCCGTGTCCTAAAAAAAGAATATTGAGACATATTTTTTTGAGTTTAGCAAAATTTTGGTATATTTTATTGAATTTAGCAAAATTTTGGTACATTTTACATTCCATATTTTTGGTCAAATACTATAGTTATTCAATAAGTTTAAAGGTTTATCTTGCTTATACAAATTCACGCAGCCATATTTTATTAATTATTAGGCCTACACGCATACACATACACAAACACAACACACACACACATTCTATATATATATATATATATATATATATATATATATATATATATATTATATATATATATATATATATATATGTATATATGTATATAATAGAGAGAGAGAGAGAGAGAGAGAGAGAGAGAGAGAGAGAGAGAGAGAGAGGAG
>NC_090745.1:94013663-94021163 GCF_036898095.1 Palaemon carinicauda
AAGATGTTTCGAGAAATAAGAAATATTAACGACTCTCGAAGATCTCCTGAAACTCCCCCGCGAAAGCCATTCGTGTGCTTACGACCGCCTGGGATCTTTCATATATAAAAGATTATATAAAAGGGCCGCCATGAAATTTTTTTCTATAATATTTTTCTGAGCGTAAAGTGGGGGAGGATACGGCGTATTTTTTTTTACCTTTATTGTATATTGGAGAAGTTTTCTAGAAACCTTATAGGCTCCTATACTACCCCACTGTAATCATTTGACTGTTAGGCTAATATGTTCGCAGTCAGATTTATTAGGTTTATCTTAGCAAAGGTCGTCAAAGGTTAAATTACCAGTTTGGAGGCCAATTTGTATGTAAACTTTCAAAAGTCAGTTGGCAATTTCTCTGTTATTATCTAAAAGCCTTTGAAATATTCCTTTTTTCTCACAGTTGGCCATTGGTATTGATCCTGGCAAAATTTTGTAAGGTAGTGGAGCATCTGGTAGAGTCTTCCATGGGATCCTGGAAAATGGGACCCTGGAAACCTCTTCATCTTGCCTGGATACGTCACTGATGTGCTCCATTGAGATATAGAAAACGAATGGTGGCCATTGCCGTATTGGGGAGAAGGAATTACTTATTGTAATTGGTTCCTAGAGAATGACGGTTCAGATAAAATGGGGGGAAAATGTCGATGCTTCGCCAGTGCTGCTGCTTACATTCGTTCTGTTTATAATGGTATGTTTTCATTTGATGTGTATTTGCTTCATCGTGTTTGTCTTTTTTTAGCAAAATCCTCCAATCTCGACAAAAAGAAGCTGGACACGTAATTTAGATAATTGATGATATAGTGAAAAGCGACGAGAAAAGACGAAACGAAATTATTTGACACAACGATACCCTACGCAGGAACTGTTGAGGGGAAAAAAGGCTGACAAATGAATACGTAAAAGTTTTCCTCTAACCTTTTCTCCTGAGTTATCGTTCAGGCTTTCCAAATAATTCGTATTAAAGGCACCAGTTGAAATGAGCAAGGAAGACAGGAAGCGAAATGTTAAGAAAAAGGAAGAGCTTTGGGAAGAAACGGGAGAAATTTCCAAAACGTAGACTAGGGTATGCCCAACACATCAGGGTAATGGCGTAAGTGTCATAAGAAGCCAACATGATTTTTCCTTAGCCTCGAACCGGTCAGACATGCGAGGGTGGACTGTCGGTGTGTCTGTCTACCGGACGTCTAAATGATACCTTTTAAGGATGTCGATTATAGCCATTGCTTCCTTGCCTCCTTGTCGTAATGAATGATAAAAAGTGTAAATAAGTCTATTATAAAGAAATTTTTTATTATTATATTTTTCTTATATTTTTGGAGAAAGGAGGAAATATTTTTTTCTGCCTTTCAGGAGGTGGATACGAAAAAAAAAACAATAAAAAACTGCTTCCATTAAAATAAGAGAACATTTCTCAGGTGGTTGTTGCTAGTATGAAATTGTTTATTGGACCAGGGAAATGGTCAGAGAGAGAGAGAGAGAAGAGAGAGAGAGAGAGAGAGAGAGAGAGAGAGAGAGAGAGAGAGAGAGAGAGAGAGAGAGAGAGAGAGAGAGAGAGAGAGAGAGAGAGAGAAAGAGAGAGAGAGAGAGAGGGGGGGGGGGATTTTATAAGACCTAGACGAAGCGGTCCTCATTTATAAAGATAATGCTTGACGTTCGTTCCAGGGTTTCATTAACAGATATCGTAATTCTGGAAGAGGTGGAGAAAACCTTAATGAAATTTTTATTATTATTATTATTTTTATTATTATTATTATTATTATTATTATTATTATTATTATATTGTTTTTGTTGTTGTTGTTGTTGTTAAAGTGGATAATATTCTATTTAGGTCAATTGAGGAAAGGGAAATAATTTCACGAGTTGATAAATATTTGAGATCTATCTCTGTATGCGTGTTTATAACATAAAATTGTATTCTCTCTCTCTCTCTCTCTCTCTCTCTCTCTCTCTCTCTCTCTCCTCTCTCCTCTCTCTCTCTCTCTCCTCTCTCTCTCTCTCTCTCTCTCTCTCATTACCAAACCATCAGCCGAAAGTAAAACTCTTGCCGTAAATAAGACAAATAATGGACATAAGGGCCGGGAGAGCTCGTCAGTAGCAAGCGGAAGGTGTACCATTTTCCAAACTTCTCTCCTTAGTTCCAATAATATTGCTTAACTTTTAATAGGTTTTCCTTATCAGTCTACTAGTCAGTGCATCGTGTAATTTCATCGCTGGGATATAATATTTCCGGGCAAAGAGAACTAATGATACCTACGTGTGCCTCTTAATTCATTGTGCGGATTCTTAAGGGAATTTAGACCTTCTGCAGTCTTCACTTTACGGCCGTTTTCCTCATCCGCCCCCATGGGAATTTTCCTGATTTAATGAGAAAGGACTTTTCATTTTGAGTTTGCTTTTAACTTTTGCTGCGAGTGGGGGAAGGGGGGAAGGTCCGTTCATTTTCATTCACTGTTCCATCTGGATTCTAGAATTAAGAAATAATTACAGCTAGACCGTGTACAGTATGCTCCCCTTACCCCCTCTCCCTTTTTTCTAATTATTTTTTTTCACTATCTATCCTTCCAATCTTTTCTCTACTTTTCTCCTATTTTTTTTTCTTTTCAATTGCGGTTTTCTTTTGCTGATTGAAGATTGTATTCAAAGAAGCTTTCAAGAGATTAAGGGGAAGAATCGTCACTTGTAATTAAATTTTTTTTTAGACATTTACATGTGCAGAATTGGGGGCTTTTAATTTTTTCTTAAACTTTAATACTTATCATTTTTCCTTTTGCGTTGGTTTAAGCATTCTTTTCTTGATTGGGGGTTTGATGAGCTAGAGTTTCAGTCTGGTATGTGCTTATATTCATAGATACATTCATACATACACATAGACAGACATGTGGACAAACACACACACGCGCACACACACACACACACACACACACACATATATAGTATATATATATATATATATATATATATATATATATATATATATATATATATATACTGTATACATACACACGTTTGTGTGTTTGCGTGTGCATGTGTATGGGTATAGTGAGTAGCCCTATGTGCATTCATAAACTAACTAAATAACTAAAACCTTCAAAGCTGTGCTCCGCAAAAAGCTTTAGCTAGATTCCTCCAACCATGCCTTATATGCTTTCATACATAAATTTTATTAGATGTTTGCAAACAATGGGTTATATACAGTGTGTTTGTCCCAAAATCCATGCACATACGATTTGAATACGATTTTCTAATGATTTCCGGTGGTTTTAGAATCTGAATTTGATTAATTAGATGCAAAAATCAATTAACGCTGCTATTATTATAGTTTGCTGGTGATAAGACAACATACATGATATTTTTATCTTAACAAGAAGAAATATCGTACTTATTATGTATGATGACTAAATTTTACACGCCGTAACCACCCGACCCAAGACTGTAAATTGGCTTATATAGATTAAAGGACAAATTTCCCTTTGACATCCTCTTGCCTCTAATGTTTGTGTTTGAATGTTGAACGAGGAACGCCTCCTTAGAATTCGTTGTTGAACGTCGGAAACTCCCAGAATTGTCAACATTCCGGGATCTTTATGCTTTATATCCTTACATTTTTTTTCTTTTTCTTTTTTCCTTTTTCCTTTTCTCTCTCCATCTCCATCTTCCCTTTTATTTTCCTGAGAAGATGATAAAATGGAGATGTAATAGAATTAAAAGCTCAAGATAGAGACGAATGTCGAAATCTACCTGAGGCCCTTTGCGTCAATAGGCGAAGGAGGAGATGATGATGATGTTGATGATGATGATGATGATGAGAGGAAGATAGTGAAAATAAATGAACGAATAAAAGGCATGGCAAGGGATACGTGAGTGAGACCACATAGTTCGTGGTTAGCTGGGAAATTAGATTTTAACAGAGGAAAAATGCGCAAAAAGTCTGTGCGTGAATTTATGTCCTCATTGCCTCATGGCCCTTTGCTGGATTTTATTTGGCTTCCATTTATGAATAGAATAAATCTGGTCGCGTTAACGACGCTTATCTCTTTCATATTAAACTCGTGCTGTTTTAATTTCAGTTACTTTCGTTTTACTGTCCATGTGTATTTTTTCACTAGGCTTTTTTTTATTCAAAGTTAAATATATTTCATTTATTTGATCTTTTGTGTTTTATATAGTGAAATATATTCCTTATACTTGATTTTTTTATCTTTTTGTGTTTTTTTTTGTTTCACAAAAACAAGATTTGTTAGTCTGAAAATTATGGAATAAAGTTAAACCTTATAGAAAATTTACTGTGATTTTTAAGGGTCTAGGACATTCCCCCCCCCCCAACCCAGATATTGCCCATGTTAATGTTTCTTTATGCAACTCGTTTAAATTTACTGGTGTCATTCTTCATATCAAACTCACTTTCAAGAAAAATATCCGGTGATTATAACCTATAAGAAGGTTATTCTGAAAAGTGTTTGCAATAATTTCCAATGTTTGTCTGTAAGTGTTTGTATGTGGATATTCATGTTCTAATGTATCCCCGTGCATGAATTCATACTCTAATTAATTTCACTCATTTACCAGCCACAAAACATTGTCATCCCATTGAAATCTCATAAAAAGAAACGCGTGTAGTGAATACGTGACACTTGTGCATGGTCGCCAAGAAAATCTGGATAATTTTAGGGTTTTTTACTGCCGTGGAATAACTTATTGGCAAGTTATAATTACATGGACGGAATATCACATATCATTGCAGGGTTGGGTAATATATTAGCATGTGTGGTAGTGGTTACAGCGTCCAAATTGTGAGGGCGTCAGTGAATAAAGGAACCTATGGTAATAGAATTATCAAAGATGTGTATGGTAATGTTTTTTCCGCCAGCTGAATTTGACACCTGTGATAATTTGGCCTATTTGCAACTCTCCTCGGATAACTTATAATGTCCACAGTACTGTTTTGTGGTTATTAGGTGTAAAAAATAACCTTGATGTAATAAAAGGGGAAGGATATTCATTCTTCGTTTAGTAGCATAATACGAAATTGCCTTTTTGTGTCACTCTTTTTTTTCATGTATTGGTCGCTGTACGAATAACGCCAACATAATTTTATATGCCGATGCTTTTCTTGTCTACCTTGATGAGGTAATAATATCTTTACCTCTTGTATTATTATCCATTTACTGGATTTGGGCTTCGGATGGCGTATTGATGAAACGGCAATTGAATTTTCTTTCTACATTTGGTATGAATTTTAAGGAAATTTTCTTCACCTGAGAAGAAAATTGAAGATTACCATTTTACCTTTTTATGTAAACTTCAGGTACTTCAGGTAAAACATTTATTCGTATAAAGATTTTTTTTTTTTTTTTTTTTGGTTGTTGTACATGGAGTTTGATACTTTAGGGTATCAAAAAATATAGACCAAAATATAGAAATTCATCTCTTCACTACCGTCTACCATTATAAATATAAACCGGCAGCTTCTGAAATAGTTATAATTATTCATATAAAAGAGTCTACCAATGATTTTTAATTTTCAAGTTCATCAAAAGTCAACCTTAAATGTCAACCAAGGGAGGACTTTTCATTGGGCTAAATCTACGGTACCTAAGTTTCTGATTCACTTCGTTGCCATTTACCATTATGAAACGTTTGTCAAGTGGATCAAACGTTTTTTTTTTTTTTTTTTTTTTTTTTTTTTTTTTTTTTTTTTTTTTTCTTTTTTTTTTTTTTGGTGATTTTAATCCTGTCATAGATGTCGATGAAGAAAAAAGACGAAGCCTTATACATGCATTTCAATGTCCTTGTTATTGTTGTTGTTTTCATTATTTATATTCTTAGATAAGTTTTCTATTGTACTATTTTTATAGTATTTTTGTCAAAAATTTCCTTATTAAAGACGTACGCTTCAACATTCAAAGTGTTCAGTCCTGATTCTTTTGGCTCATTTTTTATATCTGGTAAATCGTGTCGAGAAACCCCCTTTCTGCGGTTTGATTCCCAAGATCGAAATGACAGCACATCCTCAATGTCTATGATTATCGACTAGATAATCCTACACGGTTTCCTTGCCATTCCGTCCCTTTTTTTCTCTCATGATTATAGTGTTATCCTGGAAAAGACTGAAGACTACCATTATTTTAAGATTGATTTGGTGCGCAGTCGTTTTTTCTTCCGGCTGGGTGCACTTATCCGCATGAAAAGACTTAAGTTCTTCACGAGGCCTTACCCCTATTAAAGGAGTCAGGTTTCTATAGTTAGAAAAACAAATTCTTTATTCCCTTTATAGTTCTTCTTCTTGGATTTCCGTTACAACACCTCTTTGAGTGTCTCGTGTCCGTTTGTACATCTATGTTTATATCATGTGTGCAATCTTAACACTTCCTTTATTCAGCGTCAGACATGTAAGCCATTTCTACTTGGCATTGTTTTTGGTATATGATACCCCTCTAACTCCATATGCGGAGGGCTTTGGCCAAGTCGGTTTTATTGCGGAGAGCAATCCCCCTGTGCAAGGGTCTCCAGCTTACTGCATGCGTTGAGATAAAGGTTATTGTATGCCAGTCTCAATCCCATCCTAAATCCTGTTCACATCAGAACCCTGCAGATGGAGGATTACGCAGGATTAGAAACCCTATTCAGTGGTCTGTATTTTACCCCAAAACCGATTTACTCTTTGGCGGAAAATCGGGGATATTTTCCAAGAGTCGTGCGTTATCATTTCTACAATTCTTTTCTTTATCGACCGAAAAGGAAAAAAGTTTACGAGATAAAGAGTATAAAGGGATAGAACTTACAACCTCCAGCTTCGCGTACTAGGTTAATGGTTTTCCTTTTCCCCACTCAGAAGTTTTTTTTTTTTTTTTCATTTATGATATATGTAATTTTTTTTTTTTTTCAAGTTACTACTCTTGAGAATTGAGAGTTCCATGGCTTCGTGGTCCATTACTACTTCCGGTATTTATCCCAGGTAGTCCACCATAAATTTGTCGCATGTCAGGTATAATAGCCTTGTCACTACTAAATTTCTATCATGAAGGGTAATAGCCGTATCATATGTGTCCCTCAAATTAATGTGTACCGTTTTTATTCTCTCAATTTTATGTCCTTTTTTTTTTGAAGGACAAACATTTCATCGAAGAGATATTTCTGTTTTGGCCCCCAATTTTGTAATATCGTCTATGTTTTTACACTGTGGTGAAGACGTAATTAAAAACTGGTATTAAATCCACCAACTTACCTTTTTTTCCCTAACATAGAACATTACATCCTAAAAAGAAGTGTTCATCATACAATATATGTTTTATTCCAGGGTGTAAACAAAAAGCATGTTGATTATCGAGAGAGTTGGCAACTTCTAACATTCAACAAAATTATCAGCTACGAAGAATCGGTGCATCAACGCACGCCAAAGGGGCCTCTCAAGTTGTAAACATGTGCATCACACTTGTTTTAGTTGCTATGAATTATAGCATC
>NC_090745.1:94026163-94036163 GCF_036898095.1 Palaemon carinicauda
GATGATTTAATAATAACGTTGATAACGATATTTACATAATCAAATAAATTCCAATAGGAAGGATCTCCTTCTTCCAAATTCCCTGCATACGCCCAACGCTCATTAACAGTGCGTTAACCCCTCTTTAGCAAATCACATTTATAGTATATGCTCTCTAGCATCATGTAACGAGCGGCCCATATGTACTTATCCAGTCTGGCTATCTTAGTATTTTTTCCTCTCCCTCTTAATTATTCAGAATTACACGCAACACTTCTGCCTATCTATCATCCCCGGTAGCTTCAAATCATTTCCCCACGCTTTTTGTATCACATCTTTAACAAAAAATAAGTTACTTCGTCAATTGCTTTCATGCTTCTCATATTCACGTTTACAGGCCACACTTCTTGTAGTTAATAAGAGGTAGTTAGACAATTTCTGCAACCTCCAAGTCATATCTTTTCAAATATTTTTTGCACCATTCTATTTTTGCAGACATTTTATTCCTTCAAAACCTTATCTCCTTGCATACGGTTTATTTATTTTCATTGCACTGTCGTCGGTCCCATTTAACCCTAAATACCTGTTAGGCATTCTTTAATTCATTTCAGTTTTATCAGTAATAATGTTTTGATTTCCTTTCCCCTTACTTGTATTTCCCGTTACAGAAGTACTTAGCTATTATTTAATCATTTTAATTTTATTTTTTGTACAAACAATCAAAATGTTATCGCATTCTTTGGATTGCCCATTATTCTACTACTAGCAAAGCTACAACCCTAGTTAGGAAAGAAGGATACTATTAGCCTAAGGCCTCCAGCAGGGAAATATAGCCCAGTGAGGAAAAGAAATAAGGAAATAAATAAACTACATCAGCAAAAAATGAATATGATATATCATAAGATCAGTAACAATGTTAAAATAGATCTGTCATGATATATAAACTATGAATAGATGTTGGACCTACGTGTTAGCTCAATTTTTTCCATATCCCATAAAATTTTATTGATATAATAATAAGCCAATTTTAAACAACTGCACAATACTATGTAAACTTTTATAATCAGTCACCTCCTTGTTTTATTCTTGCCCAAGCTTGATTATCATAACGAATCAGTCAACCACAAAGTGGAATTTGCTCTCTACATCCACATTACTGATATGATCATATAAATTGAAGAAAACACCATGCCGTGTCTAAGGATCTTGGGTAGTAAAGATTTTTTTTTTTTTTTTTTTTTTTTTTTTTTTTTTTTTTTTTTTTTTTTTTTTTAATATGCAGTGTATATAACTGGATTTTTAATACCCGATATGATCATAATTACGTTGTGAGTTTTTGCGGTCGTACTTCTGTTAAAGTTGCAGTTGCTTCATTATCGCCCCCTCCCCCTAAATATTTTCAGAAAATACAGTTGGACACAAAAACTAGTAAACTTTACTTTGGTAGCTCCTAAGATTTATTTCCAAAAATACCCCAGGCCTAATAGTCGTGAAATAATCTACTAAAGGGGATTTTGAAGGGCCCTTTTTAGTTTTTATTTTCATCAGCATCCAAAACAACTCGGACGTATCTCTGCTTCTCTATTATTCTTACATTTCCCCCAAAACTAGAGTACACCATTTCCTTTAGTATTACATCTACGTCCTCATTTCGGTGTACTGTGTACACAGTCGTGTGTCTATTGTTGTCACAAGGACTAATTGGCTCTGAGGCCTGGAAAATTATTAGGTCAGGAATTGGGAAACAGCATTTCGTGGTGATCATTGGCCTATACGAGCACACCACACCGCCTCCCATACCCAACCCATATCTGTCCCCTACAAACGCCCCTCCCTTGGTTAGGGGAGCGAAGGGAACTCTGAAACAAGCCAAGTTTGCCATGATAATGAGGAAGAGAGACTTGTAGACCAAACACACACTCCTTTGTTAGCTCTCCCAACTCCCTTCTGCAAGGCTTCTTTCCCTCCCCCCCCCCCCCACTATCTCCCTTTCGGTCCTCACCCCCCTCCCCCACTCTTGATTCCCTTCTATTGCAATCTGTTTGAAATTCCCTTATAAAGGATCAAGCTCGGATAATGTTCGTTCATTTATGGGTTTTAGGCATAGATTGTGAAAAGGATAAGGGGGAAAGAGGAGGAGAAGGGAAGAGGAGAGAGGAAATTTAATTGTTCTTTTTTCCTGCATCTTATATTGTATTTTTCTTGGTTTCTTTTCCTATTAAAGCCTGGTTATTTATTGTGGATGACCATATATTTGTTTGTGTTAAAATTTACACATGTTATCGATTTTAGCCTGAGGAAGATCATTAATTTTTTTCTCTTATCTAAACTTAAATGTTATCGTAAAATAAAATACTCGTAAAATTAGGTAGAAAGGAGTATATGCTTAAGGACTGTTGCCCATGGTAAAATGTAATCCATTAGGATAACATGCAGTTTGATCCTTTAGCTAATTTGGTAATATTTTTTCAAAATCATTCTTTTTAATTTGACTTTCATGTTTCTGAGGAAATCATATTTACCAATAATTTCAGTTATATCAATTTTAATCTGTATTTAAATCGTTTTGTGAGGTAAACTTTCAGGTGTAAGTTGTTTGAGTTTTCTAAATAATGAAAAATTACTTTATTGTATTGGATAGCAAGGTTTAGTTATGATTTAAACTTCTCAATAGCCTGAATGGCTATTACGGTCTTGCTGCTTTTCATTGGACTCCTGCACAGTAGTTTGCAGTAAAATAATAGAAATTACCTGAAATTATGACAGAATTACCTGGAATAGTATATTATATTGTTGGAATTTTTCAAGTTTCATTTATTTTCTTCCAATTATATTCTCAAAACTTTATTCCCCCCCCCCTATTCTTAATATGTATTTTTTTTAACCTACTGTACAACTCACAGTACAGTTCAATTATATTTTCATAAGGCGCCTGGTGTTCTCCCTTATATTTATAAATCAATTATTATCCTTTAAATTCGATTAACAATTCCATACAGCTATCATGGTATATCTCAAAAGTAGAACTTCAAAAGTTCAAACTTGCAGCAGATGATTTTATGTTCAAAAGGCTGACATGTCTTTTTATAGTTTGTATATGAAATATTTGTTTTAATAATGTTACTGTGTTTTTTATATTCTATTGTAATTTTTCATTACTTCTCATATCGTTTATGTATTTCCTTATTTCCTTTCCTCTCTGGGCTATTTTTCCCTATCGGAGCCCTTGGGCTTTTAACATCTTGCTTTTCCAACTAGGGTGGTAGCTTAGCTAGTAATAATGATAAATATTATTATTGTGGTGTAAGGGATATCCTGAAGGATAATTTCACCCGCTTCTTTTTAGGACTAGATCAAATTTCACTTGGTAAGTTGCACCCCAGTTATTAGGGTTGCACCCCAGTTAGTAGGGTTGCACCCCAGTTAGTAGGGAAGGCATTCTTCTTTTTTATTTGAGAATTAGATTTAAAACTCGTTTTTGTTTGTTAACTTCGTTGCTCTTGAGTCAAAAGTGCTTTGCTTTCTTGAGTTTTATTCACCCTTTTATTTTTCCTTTTTACGGAAGGTAAAAGAATTCTATCCTATCACAAATATATCGTTAAGGAGCAGAATAGATGTTGAAACCTACAATCTGCAGGGGCGTAGCTAGAGATTTGGAGGCCAGGGGGCAGAGTCAGTAAAGAGGCTACCCTCCCCCATACCCGGGATAGTTGATGGTAATCTTAAATTTACACTTATATATTTATATTTTCTGATCCTGCTTTGGAGGCCTGAGGGGCATTTTCAAGTATTCCCCGTCTCCCCCTTAGCTACTCCACTGACAATCTGTTCATTGTGCAGTTAGCTCATGTATATATAGAATAGTATTTCTATATTTGTGATTATTATGATTATTTATCATACACTACTTTGTCTAGATGTAAATAAATAGATGTGTGAGGCGTACCTGAAATGTTCAGGAAAGTATGTTGCTGAATGTCATCCTTAATCCGTTGAATACATCATTTGATTTCAAAATTAAGGACTGCCCGTCTCATTGAAATTAAACAAAGAAAATAAAGTAAAATTTTCAATTATTCCTGGAGTTCTCCCTCACCCCTCCCCACACACACATGGCTCTTTATTCTCACTATTGCCAGAGAACGTCAGGAATCCGAATATATCAAGTTGACTCACGTAATGGGAGCGTAGAAGGGACTCCTTGTTCAAGGTCTACAGACTATAGAATGGACATTCCTTGATGCTGTAATTCAACCAGTAGGCTAAAAATGCTAAAATGATCAAATTCACTTCTATTAGCTGAAATAGAGATAATGTATATATATATATATATATATATATATATATATATATATATATATATATATTATATATATATTATATATATATATAAATGTGTGTGTGTGTAAATATATATTGTGTATGTCTATTTCAGCTAATAGAAGTGAATTTGATCATTTAAACATTAAGCATTTTGCATATATAAATTGGTCTTGAAATCTATGCAGTGATAATACAAAGAAAATATCTATACGTGTGTGTGTGTCTGTGTCATCTAGCAACCCTTTTCCTTTAGAGAAAGTTCAATCATTCCTCCCGAAAACCTTCCTCCGACCCAATCTCCCTCTTGACTATAATAATCACCCTCTAATATGTCTTATCTATTTACATTACTGTAAATTCATCCATGTTTCAGTGTGCATCTACTAAGTTACTTTTCGAATGATTGTAAATGTTTGTTACTTAAACGTAATTTCTTAACATATTTGTAAATTGGAGAAGTATGTCTGATATCCATGACTAGAGATCTTTGTTCTCAACGTTTACTTTTAAAGCACTATGACTGGTCGTAAGTTGACCCTCATCTTGCATTGGGTATTTTTTAGTCTTCCCTTCTTTCTTCAGCTCCAGTAACATCCTTTGCAGTTGTTTGATTTAGAATTGGACTTTCAATAGATGATAGTTTGAAGATTGTAAGGGATATGGCGATTATTTAATTCATATTTGGTAGAGAGAATTGTCTTAAAAGTGCCATTTTTCCCTTGGTTTTCAATGCATTATTTTGAACGATTTATAATTTTCCTAATGATATATTGCTTCTTACTGTTATTATTGTTATTATTATCATTATTATTGTTATTATTATTATTATTATTATTATTATTATTATCATTATTATTGTTAATATTAGTATTATTATTGTTATTGTTATTATTATTGTTATTATTATTAATATTATTATTATTAATACTTCAACGCTACGTATGAATGTTGAATATTGTCTCCTGCTTGATAGGACAACAACAACAACAACAACAACAACAATAACAATAACAACATTAATATCAAAATGAAAACTCCTAATCCTTGCACCCAGACCGCACTAGAACCATGCGTTAATCGTCGCTATTGTTAAGCATCGAGCTATGATAAGAAACAAAAGCGGCTCTTTGATGCCTGGCTAAACAAATATAAGACAAAAACCAGTCACTAGTTACGAGAACATTTTTATCATACGTTTGTGCTACATTTCTTTTTTGAAAAATTTTATTTCTTTTATACCTATTCTGTTTTAGGGAATATCTTGTATCCCCCAAATCTACTTTTTATTGCCTTTGTGATTGCAACTTCAGATTAAAAACTAGATTATTTATTTTCGATTATTTGATCAAACACAGAATATTGATGTTAGAAGTTAATGTTAGGTACAAAATTAGACTAATTATTAACTTTATTCGTCAGTGCGTTGAAAATTGTCAATTAAGGTTTGGGTTTAAATAACATTAATTAACTATAATGATGATAATGTTGACGGTAATGTTGATTATTTTGTTAGAAATTCTGGTGGCGTCGTTGATTTCTATAATAAATATAAGTTATCTGATAAAGCTGCTGCGTGGAATGAGGGGATAATTATGGAAGTATTAACGACAATTACTGCTTTAAAGCTTCAGGACAGATTGAAAACATATGTTGGCGATAATGTAATCCATTATGCATATACGTATATAATGGATAAATATGTATATGTATATTTATGTACTGTATATATGAGAGAGAGAGAGAGAGAGAGAGAGAGAGAGAGAGAGAGAGAGAGAGAGAGAGAGAGAGAGAGAGAGAGAGAGAGAGAGAGAGAGAGAGAGAGTATTTCATGCACAAATAGCCAATTAAAATAACAATAAAAGTATGTGTTTTTAATATATATATATACTGTATATATATATATATATATAATATATATATATATATATATATATGTATATATATATATATATATATATTATTCCTGATATATCATAAAATATCTGAGTCGTGTCTCCTTGTCTCATTATTATTATTATTATTATTATTATTATTATTATTAATATTATTATTATTATCATTATTATCATTATTATTCCTCTAATAGATACGTTGTAACAAAATATTCCTCCGCCTCTTGCCTAAAATGCCTTGTCGAATCCTTGGGAAGGCAAGTTGAATAGAGCCATAGCTTTAGAAGTTCGTGCCAGTTTAACCCCTCTTTTGTCAGGGGGCGAGAGCATGTGGTCTCGGGACCCAGGTAAAGTTTCTTTGTTTCCCGAGATTTAGGGGTCATGCGCTGTGACTAAAAATGTTATTTAAGGTTATTAATTGCCATGGTTCCCTTCTCTTCTCCCTTCCCTTCCTTCTAACCCGCCCCTCCTCTTCATCCCTTTTTGTCTTCCCTCTTTACTTTCTTCTATTTGCATGCGTATGGCCACTTTCCTTTTCTTTCATGTTGGTTTATTTCTTTTCGCTATATATTTTTCATGTCAACTTCTTCTTCTTTCGAGTTTTAATTTGGCGGTAATTTATGCTAATAATAGTAATGAATCGGATTTATGGGTATGGAGACGTTTACAGAAGTAATGATTTTTGTAATTATAGTGATGATATGGTAATTAGCGCCAAGAGTTAAATAAATAATCATTTTAGTGTTTAGCTATAAGAGAAAATAGGTTGGGGGTAAAATACGCGGTGATGAAGAAAGAAAAAAGTACACCATAGATTGATGATGATGATGATGATGATGATGATCTACATCCTTATGAAAATAGGTTCGATGTGACTCTTTGAGTTTTAACAATTCGTTTGTTTAAAAAGGTACATATAATTAATGAAGAGATAATTAATTAAAGACTGATATTTAATCATAAAATAACGCAAATACAGAACGCTTTTAGTTGTTGCTGCAGAGACTACTTGCAAACACTTGGGTAATAAGATATTGCGGGATGTAAAATATGATAGATAACAATTATGAAAGAAAATGTTACTGTGATGGAGTAATGATATCAAATAGCAGCTTGTTTTGACTATCATAATTGGAGATGAAACCCTATATCGATTTTTGTTTTCTTTGTCGTTGTTTACGTTGATGTTTATTGCGTTTTCTGATTCAGTAATTGGGTTTGCAGTGCAATACAAATATTATGTTTAAACTAAAGTTGTTTTTATATATCCCCAAAAGTTAAAATTTGCTAAATTGGATGATATTCTCGTGTATGCTATTTTATAATGCTGAACCTCCTTTTTTTTTTTTTTTTCTCTCTATCGGGGTCTCATAGATAAGGAAAAAAAAATTCCAAATTGAATATCATTCTCGAATAATTGAAATATTTGAGCAGAAATTTGTATTCTCCCGAGTTTTCTACAGTAGTTCCGTTGCCTTTTGTATTCTCCCGAGTTTTCTACAGTAGTTTCGTTGCCTTCAAATATCCAATTGCCCTTTTAGGGTTAAGTAAGAGCTATGAAATAATGTTATCTATAAAGTTCCTCTTTAGAACACATTCAGAGAAAAGTAAATTGTAATTTATGTTATTTATTTATAAAAGTGGGCTATCATCATCATCATCATCATCATCATCATCATCATTATTATTATTATTATTATTATTATTATTATTATTATTATTATTATTATTATTATCTAAGCTACAGTCCTAGTTGGAAAATTAAGATGCTATAAGCCCAAGGTCTCTAACATGAAAAAATAGCCCAATAAGAAAATGAAACAAAGAAATAAATTACAAGAGAAGTAATGAGCAATTAAAATAAAACTTTAAGAACAGTAAGAACATTAAAATATATCTTTCATTTATAAACTATAAGAACTGACTTATGTCAGCCTGTTCAACATGAAAACATTCGTTGCAAGTCTTAACTTTTAAAGATACGAAAACGAAATCAACACGAATGAAGATGAACGTTATCTTATAAGTGGTGACGGACATCCATTATAACGGGGGAAAAGTTTATAAGACAAAGGATATAAGATATAAAAGATATGGAATTGAAGATGTTTGAGAAACGCTATGTTTACAAGGTCGAGTTAATTGTTCCGTATCCTTCTAATAAGTTATTATTCATTGAATATTATAAAAGCAATATTATGAAAGGTGATGTAAGGCCTTCGAATATCGTTTGCATCGGAAAGTTAGATAAATTTCCACTCCTTGACATCTATGTACAAAGCCTTTACGAATTTGCGGTCATTCAAGTTTAATTCTGGGTATCTGTTTCAAGACATTTTAATATTACCGGTGATTTGAATAAGTCTTCTCTCTCTCTCTCTCTCTCTCTCTCTCTCTCTCTCTCTCTCTCTCTCTCTCTCTCTCTCTCTCTCTCTGAATAGTGACTATTGGGTATGTTGCTAATACTCGTATATGTTTCACATTCAATCATACAAAATTTTTTTTTGCAATTTAATCATATATATTTGCTTTAGGCTAGTCACCGGTATCCCTTTATATACAGAAAATAAGTAAACATGTAACACATTTGGCAATAGCTATTTTGATCGTTAGGTGAAACTTTTTTTCAGAAGGCAATATATAATCAATGGCTTAGTGGAGAAGGGCTTTGAATGAGGTTTTCAATTGGAAGCCATTTACGGAAAGATCTAACTCTCCCCATGGAAGACATTCGGATAAAAGATCGGGAGAAATGATTGCCAAAAAGAAAAATAACCCTGTGAATAAGAAATATGAAAAACAAAACTGTTATGTGAACAATTGGAAACACTCTTTAATCTGTCTATATCAAAAGATATGCCTGTATAGTTTGGAGATGGATGCATTAACCAATAACAAAACAGAAAGCTAAGAATAATATACCCGACTACAGACTACACAAGAGATAAACATGATATTAGAAACCATAAGCATGACAGGGTACCGCTCATTAAGACCGGCCTCAAGAGGTCTTGTAATATACAAGCTTCATGGAGTCTGTGATGCAAAGCCTCTCTTCTTGGTGAATTAACTTTGTGGGTGGTACTGAGGAGACTTGGGCCTCACCCTCTCAACGTGCCTCGAAAGGAAAATACCATTGTTGAGTTTTGCGTCTTGATAATCATTTGTGTGAACAACAAAATGCAGATATCAAATATGTTGTTATCCTCGAGGGACATACTATGTCTGGGAATGTTATTACACGTGATCGTAGTCTGACGTGAATTTCATAATTATATTTTCTTAGAAATTCATTTTAAAAAAGCTTGGAATATTTTTTTAAAACCCATTATATGATGAGTCATATTCAGACAGGTCTGGGATATTTTCAAAATTTTAGCTTTTCTGTCTCATGTTTGTTAATTAATAACTGTTAAATAATAAAACCTGACATTAAGGAATTAGCTTCGAAGTTATCTGAAGATGTTCCCATAGAGTATAATTGGCTGAAGGCCTATTTACCACTAGTACGATAAGTACAATTGGTTTCAATAATTTATCAAATCATTACCTTATTTATGATTTTGATTTCTATTTCTGCATTAGCTGAAGTAATATGAATGTTTTTTTTCGTTTTTTTTTCTTTTTTTTTTTTCGTTTTTTTAACCATACCCAATAACTACAATTCTTCTGTTTAGTATAACCTTAATGCGAGACCCCTTCTAAAATGGCTTAATTTAGATTTCATAACTATTTGAATTTTGCATTTTATTAATAAGAAGTTGATGAAATTCAACCAAACTGTATTCGTTACTGTTAGATGCCTT
>NC_090745.1:94047149-94052149 GCF_036898095.1 Palaemon carinicauda
CTCTTTGCCTCATGGCCCTTTGCTGGATTTTATTTGGCTTCCATTTTATGAATAGAATAAATCTGGTCGCGTTAACGACGCTTATCTCTTTCATATTAAACTCGTGCTGTTTTAATTTCAGTTACTTTCGTTTTACTGTCCATGTGTATTTTTTCACTAGGCTTTTTTTTTTATTCAAAGTGAAATATATTTCATTTATTTGATTTTTTGTTTCTATATAGTGAAATATATTCCTTATATTTGATTTTTTTTACCTTTTTGTGTTTTGTTTTTTCTGTTTTACAAAAGCATGATTTGTTAGTCTGAAAATTATGGGATAAAGTTAAACCCTATAGAAAATTTAGTATGATTGTTAAGGGTCTAGGTCTCGGACATTGGGGTCCCCCCCCCCACCTAGATTTTTCCCATTTCGATGTTTCATTATGCAACTCTCTTAAATCTACTGGTGTCATTCATGATATCAAACTCACTTTCAAGAAAAATATCAGGTGATTATAACCTATAAGAGAGTTATTCTGAAAAGTGTTTGCAATAATTTCCAATGTTTATCTGTGAATGTTTGTATGTGGATATTCATATTCTAATGTATCCCCGTGCATGAATTCATACTCTTAATTAATTTCACTCATTTATCAGCCACAATACATTGTCATCACATTGAAATCTCAAAAAGAAACGCGTGTAGTGAATACTAGTGACACTTGTGCATGGTCGCCAAATAATCTGGATAATTTTAGGGGTTTTTACTGCCATGGAATAACTTATTGGCAAGTTATAATTACATGGACGGAATATCACATATCATTGCAGGGTTTGGGTAATATATTGGCCCGTGTGGTAGTGGTTACAGCGTCCAAATTGCGAAGGCGTCAGTGAATAAAGGAACCTATGGTAATAGAATTATCAAAGATGTGTATGGTAATGTTTTTTTCCGCCAGCTGAATTTGACACCTGTGATAATTTGGGCCTCTTTGCAACTCTCCTTGGATAACTTATAATGTCCCACAGTACTGTTTTGTGGTTATTAGAAGTAAAAAAAAAAATAATCTTGATGTAATAAAAGGGGAAGGATATTCATTCTTCGTTTAGTAGCATAATATGAAATTGCCGTTTTGTGTCACCTTTTTTTTTTTTTTTTTTTTTTTTTTTTGTATTGGTCACTGCACGAATAACGCCAACACATTTTTTATATGCTGATGCTTTTCTCTTCTACCTTGATGAGGTAATAATATCTTTACCTCTTGTATTATTATCCATTGAATGGATTTTGGGTTTTGGATGGCGTTTTGATGAAACGCAAATAGAATTTCTTTCTACTTTTGGGTATGAATTTTAAGGAAATTTTCTTCACCTGAGAAGAAAATTGAAGATTACCATTTTACCTTTTTATGTAAACTTCAGATCAAACATTTAATTGTGTAAAGAATTTTTTTGAGGGGGTTGTTGTACATGGAGTTTGATACTTTCGGGTATCAAAAAATATAGACCAAAATATAGAAATTCATCTCTTCACTACCGTCTACCATTATGAATATAAACCCAGCAGCTTCTGAAATAGTTATAATTATTCATATAAAAGAGTCTACCAATGATTTTTATATTTCAATGTACATCAAAAGTCAACCTTAAATGTCAACCAAGGGAGGACTTTTTATTGGGCTAAATCTACGGTACCTAAGTTTCTGATTCACTTCGTTGCCATTTACCATTATGAAACGTTTGTCAAGTGGATCTAACGTTTTTAGTTTTTTTTTCTTTGGTGATTTTAATCCTGTCATAGTTGTCGATGAAGGAAAAGACGTAGCCTATTACTTGTATTTTAATGTTTTTGTTATTGTTAGTTCGCATTATTTAATGTTCATAGAAAAATTTTCTCTTGAACTATTTTTATCGTGTTTTTTGTCAAAATCTTCCTTATTAAAGACGTACGTCTTAACATTCATCAAAGTGTTCAGTCTGATTCCTTTGGCTCATTTTTATATGTGGTAAATCGTGTCGAGGAAACCCCCTTTCTGCGGTTTGATTTCCCAAGATCGAAATGACAGCACATCCTCAATGTCCTATGATTATCGACTAGATAATCCTACACGGTTTCCTTGCCATTCCGTCCCTTTTTTTCTCTCATGATTATAGTGCTATCCTGGAAAAGACTGAAGACTACCATTATTTTAAGATTGATTTGGTGCGCCAGTCGTTTTTTCTTCCGGCTGGGTGCACTTATCCGCATGAAAAGACTTTAGTTCTTCACGAGGCCTCACCCCTATTAAAGGAGTCAGGTTTCTATAGTTAGAAAAACAAATTCCTTATTCCCTTTATAGTTCTTCTTCTTGGATTTCCGTTACAACACCTCTTTGAATGTCTCGTGTCCGTTTGTACATCTATGTTTATATCATGTGTGCAATCTTAACACTTCCTTTATTCAGCGTCAGACATGTAAGCCATTTCTACTTGGCATTGTTTTTGGTATATGATACCCCTCTAACTCCATATGCGGAGGGCTTTGGCCAAGTCGGTTTTATTGCGGAGAGCAATCCCCCTGTGCAAGGGTCTCCAGCTTACTGCATGCGTTGAGATAAAGGTTATTGTATGCCAGTCTCAATCCCATCCTAAATCCTGTTCACATCAGAACCCTGCAGATGGAGGATTACGCAGGATTAGAAACCCTATTCAGTGGTCTGTATTTTACCCCAAAACCGATTTACTCTTTGGCGGAAAATCGGGGATATTTTCCAAGAGTCGTGCGTTATCATTTCTACAATTCTTTTCTTTATCGACCGAAAAAGGAAAAAAGTTTACGAGATAAAGAGTATAAAGGGATAGAACTTACAACCTCCAGCTTCGCGTACTAGGTTAATGGTTTTCCTTTTCCCCACCTCAGTTTTTTTTTTTTTTTTCATTTATATATATTTTTTTTTCAAAGTTACTACTCTTGAGAATTGAGAGTTCCATGGCTTCGTGGTCCATTACTACTTCCGGTATTTATCCCAGGTAGTCCACCATAAATTTTGTCGCATGTCAGGTATAATAGCCTTGTCACTACTAAATTTCTATCATGAAGGGTAATAGCCGTATCATATGTGTCCCTCAAATTAATGTGTACCGTTTTTTATTCTCTCAATTTTATGTCCTTTTTTTGAAGGACAAACGTTTCATCGAAGAGATATTTCTGTTTTGGCCCCCAATTTTGTAATATCGTCTATGTTTTTACACTGTGGTGAAGACGTAATTAAAATATGGTATTAGATCCACCAACTTATCTTTTATTCCCTAACATAGAACATTACATTCTAAAAAAAGAAGTTTTCATCATACAATATATGTTTTTATTTCAGGATGTAAACAAAAAGTATGTTGATTATCGAGAGAGTTGGCAACTTTTAACATTCAACAAAATTATCAGCTACGAAGAATCGGTGCATCAACGCACGCCCAAAGGGCCTCTCAAGTTGTAAACATGTGCATCACACTCTTGTTTTACTTGCTATGAATTATAGCATCAAGAATATCTTCTAGGGAATCTTGTTTGTTTGTGCTTGAATTAATACTGCGTGTGAAAGGCGTTCTTTCTTCACTTGTATTACTATCCAATTTAGTGAGGAAAGTTGCTAATGTTGTATTAGCAAATAATTGTCGTCCTTAAAAGATGAAGTTAAAAAACAGGAGATGCAAAGGCAAGAAAAGTAAATATATATTAGTAATATTTTTCAAAATTCATAATAGAAAAATAATTTTCAAACATAGATGGTAGAAATAAAAAAAAAAGAATCTCGAGGAACGAAAAAAACAAACAATAGAAGACCCAAAAATGTAAAGGGGAACAAAAAGACAAGTGCAGAACTGAAACACTAGAAGGGTACGATGGTAAACATCTGATAATAAAAGCGAGTAAAAATTTACACACGTGTGATGACTTCCAATGTTGAAAACCCAACTCACCAAAAAAAAAAAAAAAAAAAAAAAAAACTCAAAGCGAAAATACACGCAGGATCCAAAACTCTGAACGAATGGAAAAAAATTAATGACAATAAAAAACATGACTGAGAAATGTGTTAAGCCAAACAATGTGAGAAAAGTAAAAAAATAAAGATTTAGCCAACCCTCGAAAACACAGGATAGGAAGTATCTTTAAATGTAAGGCAATCAAAATTCACATCACACAAATAGCAGATATGGAAGCCTATGATCACTGGACGACTAAAACTCATAAATGTGCAAGAATGATAAAAATTTTGCAACTAAATTATATGTCATCGGATTCGGTGACCTCATAGTATATATATGACTACTGTTAGCTAAAATTCCCCGGGCAAAACTCCTTCCTCGAAATGCAAAATTACGAAAAAAAATAGTTTCAAGAAATATGATGTCTGAAAAGGCTGTAATTCTGGTTATGTCTCCTTTTTCTCTTTGCTAGAACGATAACAAGTTCTTTGTGGATTTTTATTGCAGTTTTACCATAAGTAGGTATCGTGATTGGCAGTCAGTAATGAACGTTTTGGGGAATACAGGGGATGTATGTAACAACTGGCGAAAATGCATATTTTGGGGGGAATAGATTGCCTAGCTTTGGAGAATGTATGTAATTTTTTAACATAGTTGTCATCCATAAGAATTTATGAGCTTTGGTATATATTTGAGTTTTTCCTCGTATTATCAGTCACTTTGCTCTTCAAAATATTTCCTATTGTTAGAGGAAAATTCCTTTTGATAATGATGAAATACGTATTGACAAAGGATAGAAGTTGTAGTATTAGTAATGATATTGGTTTTGGTGGATGTTGTGTTGAAGTGAAAGTAACTAAAACAAGTTCATATTATTGAACTTATAATTGAGAAAAGATAATAGAAAACAGGAAAAAAAAATGGGGCATTTCACCACCATTTTTATATGCTCTTATTTTAATGCTCTCATATATTAGATAGATTATCAATAGTTTCATCAGAAATTTTATTTCATATGATTTCTGAATTATCGGGAATAATTACCCTGCAATTATATG
>NC_090745.1:94057149-94067149 GCF_036898095.1 Palaemon carinicauda
TTTAGCAAATCACATTAACATTGTATATGCTTTTTCTAGCATCGTGTAAAGAGCAGCCCCTATGTACATTTCCAGTCCGGTTATCCTAGTATTTTTTCCTCTCCCTCTTAATTCTTGAGAATTACACACAACACTTCTGACCATCTATCATCCCCGGTAGCTTCAAATCATTTCCTCACGCTTTTTGTATCACATCTTTAACAAAAAATAAGTTGCACAGGTAATTTACTTCGTCAATGGCTTTCATGCTTCTCATATTCACGTTTACAGGCCACACTTCTTGTAGTTAAAAAAGAGGTGGTTAGACAATTTCTGCAGTCTCCAAGTCATATCTTTTCAAATATTTTTTTGCTACTTTGTATTTTTGCAGACATCTTATTCCTTCAAAACATTATCTGCTTGCCTACGGATTATTTATTTTCATTGCACTGTTGTCGGTCCCATTTAACCCTAAATACCTGTTAGGAATTCTTTAATTCATATCAATCTTTTATCAGCAATAATGTTTTGATTTCCTTTCCCCTTACTTGTATTTCCCGTTACAGAATTACTTTTGCTATTATTCAATTATTTTAAATTTATTTTTTGTACAAACAATGAAAATGTTATCGCATTCTTTGGATTGCCCATTATTATTACAACTACTAGCAAAGCTACAACCCTAGTTAGGAAAGAAGGATACTATTAGCCTAAGGCCTCCAGCAGGGAAAAATAGCCCAGTAAGGAAAAGAAATAAGGAAATTAATAAACTACATCAGATAAAATTAATATAATATATCATAAGATCAGTAACAATGTTAAGATCTGTCATAATATATAAACTATGAATAGAGGCTTATATCTGCCCGATTAGGAAGATCATTCCACAATTTGGTCATGATTTTGAACCTACGTGTTATCTCAATTTTTTCCATAATATCCCACAAAATTCTATTAATATAAATAATAAGCCATTATTAAACTGCACAATACTGTGTAAACTTTTATAATCAGTCACCTTCTTGTTTTATTCTTGCCCAAGCTTGATTATCATAACAAATCAGTCAACCACAAGTGGAATTTGCTCTCTGCATCCACATTAATGATGATCATATAAATTGAAGAAAACACCATGCCGTATCTAAGGACCTTGGGTAGTAAAGATCTTTTTTTTTTTTTTTTTTTTTTTTTTTTTTTTTTTTTTTTTTTTTTTTTTTCCAATATGCGGCGAATATAACTGGATTTTTAATACCCTATATGATCATAATTACGTTGTGGGTTTTTGCGGTCGTACTTCTGCTAATGTTGCAGTTGCTTCATTATCACCCCCTCCCCTAAATATTTTCAGAAAATACATCTGGACAATAAAAACAAGTAAACTTTACTTTGGTAGCTCCTAAGATTTATTTCCAAAAATACCCCAGGCCTAATAGTCGTGAAATAATCTACTTAAAGGGATTTTGAATGGCCCTTTTCAGTTTTTATTTTCATCAGCATCCAAAACAGATCGGACGTATCTCTGCTTCTCTATTATCCTTACATTTCCCCCAGAACTAGAGTACACCATTTCCTTTCGTATTACATCTACGTCCTCATTTTGGTGTACTGTGTACACAGTCGTGTGTCTATTGTTGTCACAAGGACTAATTGGCTCCGAGGCCTGGAAAATTATTAGGTCAGGAATTGGGAAACAGCATTTCGTGGTGATCATTGGCCTATATGAGCACACCACCCCGCCTCCCATACCCAACCCATAACTGTCCCCTACAAACGCCCCTCCCTTGGTTAGGGGAGCGAAGGGAACTCTGAAACAAGCCAAGTTTGCCATGATAATGAGGAAGAGAGACTTGTAGACCAAACACATACTCCTTTGTTAGCTCTCCCAACTCCCTTCTGCAAGGCTTCTTCTTCCCCCCCCCTAATACCCTCTCCCCTTCGGTCCTCACCCCCCCCCCACTCTTGATTCCCTTCTATTGCAATCTGTTTGAAATTCCCTTATAAAGGATCAAGCTCGGATAATGTTCGTTCATTTATGGGTTTTAGGCATAGATTGTGAAAGGGATAATGGGAAAGAGGAGGAGAGGGGAAGATGAGAGAAGGAAATTTAATTGTTCTTTTTTTCCTGCATCATAAATTGTATTTTTCTTAGTTTCTTTTCCTATTAAAGCCTGTTTAGTTGTTGTGGATGGCCATATATTTGCTTGTGTTAAAATTTACATATGTTATCGATTTTAGTGTGAGGAAGATCATTCATTTTTTTCTCTTGTTCAAACTTAAATGTTATCGTAAAATAAAATACTCGTAAAATTAGGTAGAAAAGAGTATATGCTTAAGGACTGTTGACCATTGTAAAATGTAATCCATTAGGATAACATGCAGTTTGATCCTTTAGCTAATTTGGTAATATTTTTTAAAAATATTTTTTTTTATTTAACTTTTTCATGTTTCTGAGGAAATCATATTTACCAATACTTTCAGTTATATCAATTTTAATCTGTATTTAAATCGTTTTGTGAGGTAAATTTTCAGGTATAAGTTGTTTATGTTCTTCTAAATAATGAAAAATTACTTTGTTGTATTGGATAGCAAGGTTTTGTTATGCTTTAAACTTCTCAATAGCCTGAATGGCTATTATGGTCTTTGCTGCTTTTCATAGGACTCCTGCACAGTAGTTTGCAGTAAAATGTCAGAAATTACCTGAAATTAGGACTGAATTACCTGGAATAGTGTATTATATTGTTGGAATTTTTCAAGTTTCACTTATTTTCTTTCCAATTATTTTCTCAAAACTTTATCCCCCCCCCCCTAGTCTTAATATGTATTTTTTAACCTACTGTACAACTCACAACAGTACAGTTCAATTATATTTTCATAAATAAAAAGATAAAAAAAAATTATATTTTCATAAGGCGCCTGGTGTTCTCCCTTATATTTATATATCAATTATCCTTTAAATTCGATGAACAATTCAATACGGCTATCATGTTATTTCTCAAAAGTAGAACTTCTAAAGTTCAAACTCACAGCAGATGATTTTATGTTGAAAAGGCTGATATGAGTTTTTTTTTTTTTTTAGTTTATATATGAAATATCTATTTTAATGTTGTTAATGTGTTTTGAAATATTTTATTGTAATTGTTCATTGCTTCTCATGTTTATTAATTTCCTTATTTTCTTACATCTCTGGGATATTTTTCCCTGTCGGAGCCCTTGGGCTTATAGCATCTTGCTTTTCCAACTAGGGTGGTAGCTTAGCTAGTAATAATGATAGATATTATTATTGTGGTGTAAGGTATATGCTGAAGGATAATTTCACTCGCTTCTTTTTAGGACTTGATCAAATTTCACTTGGTAAGTTGCACCCCAGTTAGTAGGGTTGCACCCCAGTTAGTAGGGAAGGCATTCTTCTTTTTTATTTGAGAATTGGATTTAAAACTCACTTTTGTGTGTTAACTTCGTTGCTCTTCAGTCAAAAGTGCTTTGCTTTCTTGAGTTTTATTCACCCTTTTAGTTTTCCTTTTTACGGAAGGTAAAAGAATTCGATCCTATCACAAATCTATCGTTAAGGAGCACAACCTACAATCTGCAGGGGCGTAGCTAGAGATTTGGAGGCCAGGGCCAGAGTCAGTAAAGAGGCTCCCCTCCCCCATACCCGGGATAGTTGACGGTAATCCTAAATTTATACTTATATATTTATATTTTCTGATCCTGCTTTGGAGGCCTGAGGGGCATTTTTAATAAGGATTCCTCGTCTCCCCCTTAGCTACTCCACTGACAATCTGTTCATTGTGCAGTTAGCTCATGTATATATAGAATAGTATTTCTATATTTGTGATTATTATGAATATTTATCATATACTACTTTGTCTAGATGTAAATAAATAGATGTGTGAGGCGTACCTGAAATGTTCAAGAAAGTATGTTGCTGAATGTCATCCTTAATGCGTTGAATACATTATTTGATTTCAAAATTATGGACTGCCCGTCTCATTGAAATTAAACAAAGAAAATAAAGTAAAATTTTCAATTATTCCTGGAGTCCTCCCCCACCCCTCCCCACACACACATGGCTCTTTATTCTCGCTATTGCCAGAGAACGTCAGGAATCCGAATATATCAAGTTGACTCACGTAATGGGAACGTAGAAGGGGATCCTTGTTCAAGGTCTACAGACTATAGGATGGACATTCCTTGATGCTGTAATTCAACCAGTAAGCTCAAAATAAGCATTTTGAGCCTACTGGTTGAATGATCAAATTCACTTCTAATAGCTGAAATAGACCTAATATATATATATATATATATATTTATATGTGTGTGTATATATATATATATATATATATATATATATATATATATATATATATATATATATATATATATATATAAATGTATATGTATATATATACATATATATATATATGTATATATATTGATTATATATATATATATATATATATATATATATATATATATATATATATATATATATATATTGGTCTTGAAATCTATGCAGTGATAATACAAAGAAAATATATATACGTGTGTGTGTGTGTCTGTGTCTGTGTCAGCTAGCAACTCTTTTCCTTTAGAGAAAGTGCAATAATTCCTCCCGAAAACCTTCCTCTGACCCAATCTCCCTCTTGACTATAATAATCAACCTCTAATTTGTCTTATCTATTTACATTACTGTAAATTCATCCATGTTTCAGTGTGCATCTACTAAGTTACTTTTCGAATGATTGTAAATGTTTGTTACTTAAACGTAATTTCTTAACATATTTGTAAATTGGAGAAGTATGTCTGATATCCATGACTAGAGATCTTTGTTCTCAACGTTTACTTTTAAAGCACTATGACTGGTCGTAAGTTGACCCTCATCTTGCATTGGGTATTTTTTAGTCTTCCCTTCTTTCTTCAGCTCCAGTAACATCCTTTGCAGTTGTTTGATTTAGAATTGGACTTTCAATAGATGATAGTTTGAAGATTGTAAGGGATATGGCGATTATTTAATTCATATTTGGTAGAGAGAATTGTCTTAAAAGTGCCATTTTTCCCTTGGTTTTCAATGCATTATTTTGAACGATTTATAATTTTCCTAATGATATATTGCTTCTTACTGTTATTATTGTTATTATTATCATTATTATTGTTATTATTATTATTATTATTATTATTATTATTATCATTATTATTGTTAATATTAGTATTATTATTGTTATTGTTATTATTATTGTTATTATTATTAATATTATTATTATTAATACTTCAACGCTACGTATGAATGTTGAATATTGTCTCCTGCTTGATAGGACAACAACAACAACAACAACAACAACAATAACAATAACAACATTAATATCAAAATGAAAACTCCTAATCCTTGCACCCAGACCGCACTAGAACCATGCGTTAATCGTCGCTATTGTTAAGCATCGAGCTATGATAAGAAACAAAAGCGGCTCTTTGATGCCTGGCTAAACAAATATAAGACAAAAACCAGTCACTAGTTACGAGAACATTTTTATCATACGTTTGTGCTACATTTCTTTTTTGAAAAATTTTATTTCTTTTATACCTATTCTGTTTTAGGGAATATCTTGTATCCCCCAAATCTACTTTTTATTGCCTTTGTGATTGCAACTTCAGATTAAAAACTAGATTATTTATTTTCGATTATTTGATCAAACACAGAATATTGATGTTAGAAGTTAATGTTAGGTACAAAATTAGACTAATTATTAACTTTATTCGTCAGTGCGTTGAAAATTGTCAATTAAGGTTTGGGTTTAAATAACATTAATTAACTATAATGATGATAATGTTGACGGTAATGTTGATTATTTTGTTAGAAATTCTGGTGGCGTCGTTGATTTCTATAATAAATATAAGTTATCTGATAAAGCTGCTGCGTGGAATGAGGGGATAATTATGGAAGTATTAACGACAATTACTGCTTTAAAGCTTCAGGACAGATTGAAAACATATGTTGGCGATAATGTAATCCATTATGCATATACGTATATAATGGATAAATATGTATATGTATATTTATGTACTGTATATATGAGAGAGAGAGAGAGAGAGAGAGAGAGAGAGAGAGAGAGAGAGAGAGAGAGAGAGAGAGAGAGAGAGAGAGAGAGAGAGAGAGAGAGAGAGAGAGTATTTCATGCACAAATAGCCAATTAAAATAACAATAAAAGTATGTGTTTTTAACATAGATGAAAGTATATATATATATATATATATATATATATATATATATATATATATATATATATATATATATATATATATATATATCTTTTTCCTGATATATCATAAAATATCTGAGTCGTGTCTCCTTGTCTCATTATTATTATTATTATTATTATTATTATTATTATTAATATTATTATTATTATCATTATTATCATTATTATTCCTCTAATAGATACGTTGTAACAAAATATTCCTCCGCCTCTTGCCTAAAATGCCTTGTCGAATCCTTGGGAAGGCAAGTTGAATAGAGCCATAGCTTTAGAAGTTCGTGCCAGTTTAACCCCTCTTTTGTCAGGGGGCGAGAGCATGTGGTCTCGGGACCCAGGTAAAGTTTCTTTGTTTCCCGAGATTTAGGGGTCATGCGCTGTGACTAAAAATGTTATTTAAGGTTATTAATTGCCATGGTTCCCTTCTCTTCTCCCTTCCCTTCCTTCTAACCCGCCCCTCCTCTTCATCCCTTTTTGTCTTCCCTCTTTACTTTCTTCTATTTGCATGCGTATGGCCACTTTCCTTTTCTTTCATGTTGGTTTATTTCTTTTCGCTATATATTTTTCATGTCAACTTCTTCTTCTTTCGAGTTTTAATTTGGCGGTAATTTATGCTAATAATAGTAATGAATCGGATTTATGGGTATGGAGACGTTTACAGAAGTAATGATTTTTGTAATTATAGTGATGATATGGTAATTAGCGCCAAGAGTTAAATAAATAATCATTTTAGTGTTTAGCTATAAGAGAAAATAGGTTGGGGGTAAAATACGCGGTGATGAAGAAAGAAAAAAGTACACCATAGATTGATGATGATGATGATGATGATGATGATCTACATCCTTATGAAAATAGGTTCGATGTGACTCTTTGAGTTTTAACAATTCGTTTGTTTAAAAAGGTACATATAATTAATGAAGAGATAATTAATTAAAGACTGATATTTAATCATAAAATAACGCAAATACAGAACGCTTTTAGTTGTTGCTGCAGAGACTACTTGCAAACACTTGGGTAATAAGATATTGCGGGATGTAAAATATGATAGATAACAATTATGAAAGAAAATGTTACTGTGATGGAGTAATGATATCAAATAGCAGCTTGTTTTGACTATCATAATTGGAGATGAAACCCTATATCGATTTTTGTTTTCTTTGTCGTTGTTTACGTTGATGTTTATTGCGTTTTCTGATTCAGTAATTGGGTTTGCAGTGCAATACAAATATTATGTTTAAACTAAAGTTGTTTTTATATATCCCCAAAAGTTAAAATTTGCTAAATTGGATGATATTCTCGTGTATGCTATTTTATAATGCTGAACCTCCTTTTTTTTTTTTTTTTCCTATCGGGGTCTCATAGATAAGGAAAAAAAAATTCCAAATTGAATATCATTCTCGAATAATTGAAATATTTGAGCAGAAATTTGTATTCTCCCGAGTTTTCTACAGTAGTTCCGTTGCCTTTTGTATTCTCCCGAGTTTTCTACAGTAGTTTCGTTGCCTTCAAATATCCAATTGCCCTTTTAGGGTTAAGTAAGAGCTATGAAATAATGTTATCTATAAAGTTCCTCTTTAGAACACATTCAGAGAAAAGTAAATTGTAATTTATGTTATTTATTTATAAAAGTGGGCTATCATCATCATCATCATCATCATCATCATCATCATTATTATTATTATTATTATTATTATTATTATTATTATTATTATTATTATTATTATCTAAGCTACAGTCCTAGTTGGAAAATTAAGATGCTATAAGCCCAAGGTCTCTAACATGAAAAAATAGCCCAATAAGAAAATGAAACAAAGAAATAAATTACAAGAGAAGTAATGAGCAATTAAAATAAAACTTTAAGAACAGTAAGAACATTAAAATATATCTTTCATTTATAAACTATAAGAACTGACTTATGTCAGCCTGTTCAACATGAAAACATTCGTTGCAAGTCTTAACTTTTAAAGATACGAAAACGAAATCAACACGAATGAAGATGAACGTTATCTTATAAGTGGTGACGGACATCCATTTATAACGGGGGAAAAGTTTATAAGACAAAGGATATAAGATATAAAAGATATGGAATTGAAGATGTTTGAGAAACGCTATGTTTACAAGGTCGAGTTAATTGTTCCGTATCCTTCTAATAAGTTATTATTCATTGAATATTATAAAAGCAATATTATGAAAGGTGATGTAAGGCCTTCGAATATCGTTTGCATCGGAAAGTTAGATAAATTTCCACTCCTTGACATCTATGTACAAAGCCTTTACGAATTTGCGGTCATTCAAGTTTAATTCTGGGTATCTGTTTCAAGACATTTTAATATTACCGGTGATTTGAATAAGTCTTCTCTCTCTCTCTCTCTCTCTCTCTCTCTCTCTCTCTCTCTCTCTCTCTCTCTCTCTCTCTCTCTCTCTGAATAGTGACTATTGGGTATGTTGCTAATACTCGTATATGTTTCACATTCAATCATACAAAATTTTTTTTTGCAATTTAATCATATATATTTGCTTTAGGCTAGTCACCGGTATCCCTTTATATACAGAAAATAAGTAAACATGTAACACATTTGGCAATAGCTATTTTGATCGTTAGGTGAAACTTTTTTTCAGAAGGCAATATATAATCAATGGCTTAGTGGAGAAGGGCTTTGAATGAGGTTTTCAATTGGAAGCCATTTACGGAAAGATCTAACTCTCCCCATGGAAGACATTCGGATAAAAGATCGGGAGAAATGATTGCCAAAAAGAAAAATAACCCTGTGAATAAGAAATATGAAAAACAAAACTGTTATGTGAACAATTGGAAACACTCTTTAATCTGTCTATATCAAAAGATATGCCTGTATAGTTTGGAGATGGATGCATTAACCAATAACAAAACAGAAAGCTAAGAATAATATACCCGACTACAGACTACACAAGAGATAAACATGATATTAGAAACCATAAGCATGACAGGGTACCGCTCATTAAGACCGGCCTCAAGAGGTCTTGTAATATACAAGCTTCATGGAGTCTGTGATGCAAAGCCTCTCTTCTTGGTGAATTAACTTTGTGGGTGGTACTGAGGAGACTTGGGCCTCACCCTCTCAACGTGCCTCGAAAGGAAAATACCATTGTTGAGTTTTGCGTCTTGATAATCATTTGTGTGAACAACAAAATGCAGATATCAAATATGTTGTTATCCTCGAGGGACATACTATGTCTGGGAATGTTATTACACGTGATCGTAGTCTGACGTGAATTTCATAATTATATTTTCTTAGAAATTCATTTTAAAAAAGCTTGGAATATTTTTTTAAAACCCATTATATGATGAGTCATATTCAGACAGGTCTGGGATATTTTCAAAATTTTAGCTTTTCTGTCTCATGTTTGTTAATTAATAACTGTTAAATAATAAAACCTGACATTAAGGAATTAGCTTCGAAGTTATCTGAAGATGTTCCCATAGAGTATAATTGGCTGAAGGCCTATTTACCACTAGTACGATAAGTACAATTGGTTTCAATAATTTATCAAATCATTACCTTATTTATGATTTTGATTTCTATTTCTGCATTAGCTGAAGTAATATGAATGTTTTTTTTTCGTTTTTTTTTTTCTTTTTTTTTTTTCGTTTTTTTAACCATACCCAATAACTACAATTCTTCTGTTTAGTATAACCTTAATGCGAGACCCCTTCTAAAATGGCTTAATTTAGATTTCATAACTATTTGAATTTCGCATTTTATTAATAAGAAGTTGATGAAATTCAACCAAAC
>NC_090745.1:94082149-94084649 GCF_036898095.1 Palaemon carinicauda
GCTTTAACCAACCGTATATTCTCCAGTTTGCGGGTTATATAAGAATGGATATTTATGCCAATAAAATCTATATATATAAATATATATATATATATATATATATATATATATATATATATTTGTGTGTGTATGCATATATATATATATATATATATATATATATATATATATATATATTTGTGTGTGTATGCATATATATATATATATATATATATATATATATATATATATATATATATATATATAATAAATATATATGCTACATATATATATATATATATATATATATATATATATATATATATATATATATACATATATATATATATATATATATATATACATATCAATTTACCTTTGACTATATCTGCCCGTCTTCTTGTCTTTTACTCTGTCTTACTGTCCGTTAGTCTTCCTGTCCATTGGCTAGATTGCATCAAACGTTACTTTAAGGAAGACTGATCTTTATCAGAGAAAAATTTATTATTTCCTTTCCTCACTGGGATATTTTTTCCTGTTGGAACCCTTAGGCTTGTAACATCCTGCTTTTCCAGCTATAGTTGTAACTTAGCCAATAATAATAATAGCAAGAATCTCCTTTATACGAGTATAATAAATTCTCGGTCTCTCCCCGTCAATCGGATAGGAGGGAGAGGGAGTAGTTAGATAGGTAAAAGGATATGTATACATATTTTTCTGTCATTTATGACGGGGCGTTTACACTAATAATAATAATGATAATGATAATAATAATAAAAATGATTATGATAATAATAATATTAATAATAATAATAATAATGATAATAATAATAATAATAATAATAATAGAAATTGTTATGATAATAATAATGATATTAATAATAATAATAATAATAATAATAATAAAAATTATTATAATGATAATAATAATAATAGTAATAATAATAATAATAATGATAATAACGATAATAATAACAATAACAATAACAATAATACTAATAATGATAACGATAAAAAAAATAAGAATACTACTACTACTACTACTACTACTACTACTACTACTACTACTACTACTACTACTACTACTACTACTACTACTACTACTACTACTACTAATAATAATAATAATAATAATAATAATAATAATAATAATAATAGGGAACCCCTTTTTCATAAAATATTTGTCTGAAAATTAGATCCAAATTTTCATGAGGATTTGGATCCAGGCATAAACTGGCCTGTTTGTGCTTGCCAGCTTTGTGGAGATAACGATCCCCGCCTCGTGATAGAACACCTCTGACAAACTGAATATTTCTTAAGTACCGGTTTTATTGTTTGGGAATTTGTTTCCTCAAGGGCATACTCTTTACGTTCAATATCTTGTGTGTGTGTATTATTATCCCGGATTATTCACCAAATGTATATGTCGTAGATTACATGTCGTATACGTAATATATATTTATTTTTATCCATTGAGATAGTTTATGTATATGAATTGAAGCTTTAGATTTTTTTTTGAAATTCGCTATTTATGCCAAACTTCAATACTGTGTTTAGGTGTCAAAAGATGCCCTAAAGCTGAGTTACATCTGACCAAGGTTTGATATTAAATAGTTTTCTGTAGACTTTCCTGTATTGATTCCTACCTTGCTGGGCCACTTCTCATCTCATTCGTATTTTCATCCTAGGTAAGAAAATTGATAGGATCGAAGGTTTAATTATATTTTTCTTTGATTCTTGGTTTTTTCTAGAAAGATAATTTTTCCTCTGATTTTTTTTTTTTTTCAATTCGAAGTGTTTTTTAAATAGTTTTCTGTAGACTTTCCTGTATTGATTTCTACCTTGCTGGGCCACTTCTCATCTTATTCGTATTTTTATCCTAGGTAAGAAAATAGATAGGATCGAAGGTTTAATTATATTTTTCTTTAATTCTTGGTTTTTTATAGAAAGATATTTTTTTCCTCTGATTTTTTTTCAATTCGAAGTGTTTTTTTAATAGTTTTCTGTAGACTTTCCTCTATTGATTTCTACTTTGCTGGGCCACTTCTCATCTTATTCTTATTTTCATCCTAGCTAGGTAAAAAAAATAGGTAGGATCAAAGGTTTAATTATATTTTTATATGATTCTTGGTTTTTTATAGATAGATATTTTTCTTTAGAAATATTTTTTTTTATTTAGGATTTTTTTTTCGGATGTATCGAATGTGAAATAATGTTGACCGTGCAGCAGGATGTATGATAGTTATATAATACCAATAATTGGAGACATATTTATCTATAGGGATAGGTCTTTCATGAGTAACGTAACCTTCTACATTAGCCCTCTAATAGCCAAAAGGGATGTAGGAAACAATAATCAGTGGTACTTGTGATGTTGTTATCCCACTAAGAAAACCTTGATAATGGATATGGTCAATGATTATAATTGACTTTAGCGAGACATTTGTCTCGGTTAAACACACAACACTTACTCGAAAACCTACTAAGATCTCTGTGACAAATAACAGATTTTGTATGGTGT
>NC_090745.1:94094649-94103134 GCF_036898095.1 Palaemon carinicauda
AGTGTCCAAATTCCATAGATTGAATTAGACATCTAGGATATAACAAGTAGTCTACGATTTTATCATTAAATGTAATAATTGTCGAGGGTCAGAAATATTACGGCCGGAAATTGCTGTGATCATGGCAATAGCAGTAGGCCTATCGATATTTGTGATCATACAATCTTATCTCTTCGGTCGAACAATTAGTAAATAATATTTGATATAACTAAGTAAATAGAAATTGTAGCGGTGTTTTATAGAAACAGGTGTTTCCCTCTAGGGAATAATGCGTGACAAAGAACGGAAATATACATATGTAAAGCTGTGGTAAACCTCCAACAAAAACCGGATTGCAATGACATCAAGGTATACGAAATTCCATATCTCTATTGCGATAAATGCCATGTTAGCTTTATCACAGTCAAGTAATGACAAGATGACTCGATTATGCTCAATCATATAAATGATTTACATCATTGAATCGACATGAATTTCCCACGCATGTCACTCGTGTTTTTAGAATCAGGTGTCTGTCCCATTATAGAATGCACCCTGAATTTAACCTCCTTTCCTGAATGTCGTTCTTAAGACGCTTGGGATTCAGATCTCATGGATAAGCTCTTCCTTCAATCATCATCAAAACAGATCAAGGAGAATAATAGATCAGCTGTGAAATAGCCTCAAGATTATGGACTGTCATCGGAGGATTCTTCTGCAGTATAAATATAACTTCTTTGGGTCTCTTGAATTCGTTATAATATAACGCCATAATTTTTATTTATTTTGATGTTTTCATGGTCAGTCTTTATTATTGAAATGTGTAAACTAATTCTTAAGTTTTATATATATATATATATATATATATATATATATATATATATATATATATATATATATATATATATATATATATATATGTATATACAGTTTGAATGTGTGTACATGAGAGAGAGAGAGAGAGAGAGAGAGAGAGAGAGAGAGAGAGAGAGAGAGAGAGAGAGAGAGAGAGAGAGAAAGAGAAAGAAAGAGAGAGAGAGAGATTTAATTATTTGTTTTATTTATTTAACCATTTTGGCGATTCGAGTTTCTTACCAAGAAACTTCGATGCAAGTACAACACAAAATTTCTAATATCATAATTTTCCAGCGTTGCGGTAGAAGTTATAGAAGGCTATCAAATATTCACCAAGGCGGCAAGCGTGATGTTAGGTAGTGTTAATTTTTTCCCTCGTCTTCTTTCCAAGGTGTCGCATCCACCTTGCTCCCTCCCGTGTCCCCTGGTGAAATATATCTTAAGTATATCCAGAAAGTTTGTCTCTTAGCGCCATCAAGGTGGGTCAAATTATCTCCGTGTGCAGCCTTCCTAGTATTGTGTTTTTCGAGTCTCTGGGAAAGTTATATAACAGTTATGCTCTCGTCTCGAGTCGTCTTTGTTAGTAGCTTGAGAGTTGTATTACTAGGAGATGGAGGTTAACCTTGAAATGTCATGAGGTGTCGACCTCCAATCATTCTGTATCTTATGTAGGTGCTTGCCTGTGTGGTGGATTTTATTCTGGGACAATGATGTACTCTCCATATGTTTCTTACTTGAATTCCCCGGTATCTTTTTGCAGAGAATCAAAGTTTTGGTTCATCTTCACTTTTATCAGTTGCGATAGTTCTAGTTCCTCTGAATGGTCTGCCTGTGAGTGAGTTGATTCTTGAAATTCATATCTATTTTTGTTTTCTGTTCTGTCATCATATTCTTCCTGTTTCTTTTCTGACAATTGATTTTTTTTTTTTTTATAGTTTTAGGGTATTTTAAAGTGATCTTGCATGTTACTAATGTTTCTTAATGGCCCTATAATTTTTATATAATCTTTATATTTGCAATGCACCACAAGCTGTGCTTCATATTTTGAAATGATAAGAGAATTCCCTTAATAAGTTTAATGATCTTTGTTCTCTCAGCATCAAGGTGATTTCACACTATTCTAAAACTGGTATCTCGACTATTGCTCGGTGGAGATGAAAGATGTCTTTCCTCTTACGAACCACTAAAATTTTATCACTTTCAACATTTATTCTGCAAAGATCAGATATTCTCCGATACCTCCGATTAATGACTTTCAGTTGCTTTTAGTGTTGTTTCTACTATTTTTTTTTTCGTGTAGTTGTAGATGCAACCGTGATATTTTTTTTCTCAGGGACTAATTTTTAGAGTAAACTTACAGCTTGCGATTGGAAAAAGTCTGCTCTCTCTCTCTCTCTCTCTTTCTCTCTCTCTCTCTCTCTCTCTCTCTCTCTCTCTCTCTCTCTCTCTCTCTCTCTCTCTCTCTCTGTTGGAAATGGAATCCAATTAGCACATTCTGCTGCCTGCTTGCACGCTGCATCCCCCATAACCCCCACCCCCTCCAAAAAAAAAAAATATTCTCTACTCAACATCTACTCACTAACTTCTCTCACGTCTAGTTCCAGCATTCACCATTCCCTCTGGTCTGGTTGGGTCCTCCTAACTCCCTCTCCTAACCAAGCGGTCCCCCTCCCATCCCCCTACCCAACTGCACTTCTACTACGTTAACTGAAATGGTTTGCTGGGAGCGTCGTCCCCCAACGACAATGGGTTTGAAATGCATCGCTGTCGAACCCATTTACTCGGACGTCAGGTTGGCTCGTATGGCCTTCATATTTTTCGAACTACGAGCTGCACCCGTTTATATGCGAGGGGTAGATATTTTCAGATGTTTCCCTTCAATGTCGGTGGGACGTTCTCTCTCTCTCTCTCTCTCTCTCTCTCTCTCTCTCTCTCTCTCCTCTCTCTCTCTCCTCTCTCTCTCTCTCTCTCTCTCTCTCTCATAATGTTTTTCAAATCACTAATCATCTACATTAATAAACTTTGAATATGCTTTCCAGTTTGATATAGAAAGATGTCGAACACACTTTTAATGACTTACATCGTTGTTCATTTGGTTTTTTGTGCTTTACCTATCTATTTGTCGATCTATTTTATTCACTTGACCTCGCTACTTGCAGTTCATTCAATGACTAACCAACCTTGAAACAACTAAAATAAAAGGCAATACTCAATGCGCTTATGAGCAACTTGGGCCAGCCCCAGAGACAAACGTTACTGAATTCAATTCCGGAGTGCCAGACGGGAGTACGTTGCTATATACAATTCCAGGACATGCCCCCCGCTGGCCTGGAGTGGCAGAATAATTGACTTGCACCGCATGACAACACGCCCAGTTTGCACTCCCTCACCCATCCCCTCCCCCACCTTAGCCCTCCATCTTCCATTACCCCCTTCCTATCCTCCTTGCCCTCTCCTCCTCCTCCCCTTACTATCCTGTCTCCCATCCACAGCCGGTGGTTGATCATCGACGAGGATATAGCCGTGCTCGTCGTTGTCGTCGTTGTTGTTGTTGCTATTGTTGTTGTTGTTGTTGCTTAGATCAAGTGTTATTGCGTTTCTGCTGGAATTCATTTTAGATTTTCTTTGTTTACGCTAGAAACTAAGTTCACCAATTGACAAGTGTCGTTGCTCGGACGAACGGGTGACGCTCAACTTTGGATGCTTTTTAGGGCCATTTGTTGCGGCTATATCAACAGAAACATTTGTTTTTCTTATTATTTATACACATAAACACACACATACATACATACATACATACTTACATGCATATATATATATTTATATATATATATATATATATATATATATATATATATATATATATATATATATTCATATATATTATATATATATATATATATATATATATATAATCTTCAGTGAGTTTTGATAACACCTATATACATCAATGGGCTTAAATGTCCATAGTATTTGTTGGTTCAAAATAATTGTTGCTTTTTTATTAAAAGTTTTATATTAATTTTCTTATAAGTCAACATTATTGGTCCAGGATATAGCGACCGTAACGATATTATAAATTTAATTACTATCTTTATTATTATTATTATTATTATTATTATTATTATTATTATTATTATTATTATTGTTGTTGTTGTTGTAGTTGTTATTATCATTATAACTATTTTACCATAAAAACCGTTTTTTTGGTATTGTGAATATCAACTTTAGTTTTTTCGACCTGTGAAATTCATTCTAAGTAGAAATTTATTTTTAAACTTATTTTCGGAATAGAGTTGATGGCTACGAACCAATATTTGAATAAACTTAATGTATGCATAATTACCTTTGCTCATGTATTATCTTGAGTGGCAATTTGTTGTCGTATCCAATTTATTATGCTTTCAAGTTTTTGTTGTTTTGATTTACCTCTTGGTTACCAGGACATTGCTTCAAATTTTTAATTTTGGCAAAAGAAATCGTCGCAAAATTTCTTATTGAGACGAAATAATAGACACGGTAATCTTCTCTGAAAACAGCGATGTTAATTTGGTAATTAATACGGTAGTAAGGAGGACTTCATGACTTCATGTTATGATACTGAAAAAGTAAATGTTTCCAACCATTTTAAAAAAGTAAGTTAGAAGAGAAAACATAACATTTAGTAACTAAACCTGTAATTTTTTTTTTTCTTTTTTTTTTTTTTTTTTTGTCACGATGCTGAAAACGAGAATATTTGATGGGTTGTATGTACGTGCGTGTGTATTTCCAATTGATCGTTTCCACCAAGCCTCCTTTGCTTCCAGCCTTTCCTTTCTTGATAATGGCTTCACCTGTTTATTTTAGGAGTTCCTCTTTGGGCTTAATGTCATCCCAGAACGGGCGATGGTGGCGCTCAGATCCAGCTTGTCCGTTATTTAGCATCGGCTGGTGCAGGTTATTAGAGATAGGTGCACACCGACCCTCGCCTAAGGCTTGGGTATTCAATAGTTCAATAAGCCGGGGGGAAAGGGGCGTTAGATGGCGGATGGGAAGGACACCTCGGGTAGTCGGGTACTGATAGGCGGGCGGAGGAGCGGGGAAGCAGACGGGGGCCGGGGTGGGGGGGGGTCTGCTTTTCGGGAGGTTTCAATATAGCCAGGAAGGAGAGGAATCGCTTATAAGAGCAGCATACTCGAATGCCGGTCATAATTAACACCCAGGGAGCAATTCTCCGAAGTTCTGTCCGATTTAAACCCCCGGCTAACTTTCCCGCATTACCATGGCACTGTTCTTAATTAAGGGCATCGTATCTTAGGCAGAATTTTACTTCCAGTCTACGTAACGAGGCAGTTGAGTCGGCTCCTTAGAGCAGCTTCCTGGGCCAAGGTTGGCAGTTGCATGTCCTCTGAAGGAGGGATTCCTTTGCTGAGTCGCACTTGATAGCAGCTCCCCACTTTTTAAAAAGGGGTTTGATACGTTTCTCTTAATAATCAATATGTTATATATATATATATATATATATATATATATATATAGATGTGTATATATATATATATATATATATATATATATATATTATATATAGATGTATATATATATATATATATATGTATATGTATATATATACATATATATACATATATATATATATATATATATATTTATATATATATATGTATATATACAGTATATATATATATATATATAATATATATATATATAGATAGATAGATAGATAGATAGATAGATAGATAGATAGCTAGATATAGATACATTATATATATATATATATATATATATATATATATATATATATATATATATATATATATATTATATATATACAGAAGAGAGAGAGAGAGAGAGACTGAGAGAGAGAGAGAGAGAGAGAGAGAGAGAGAGAGAGGAGAGAGAGAGAGAGAGAGAGAGAGAGAGATTATATATGTATATATATATTATATACAGAAGAGAGAGAGAGAGAGAGAGAGAGAGAGAGAGAGAGAGAGAGAGAGAGAGAGAGAGAGAGAGATGCATATCAAGTTTCTGAATATATGTAAATATATTGCACTTATATGTTATTTGAATTTTATAGTTTTTTTCCCAACTAAGTACTACTGAAACATTTATTATGCGTATTGCTTACATTATTCATATAAGGGTTTGTTTTGATGCACAGCATACTATTCTATCTGATTTCTCTTCCTCTTGTTTTTCAAGTTTTTTTATAGTTTATATATGAAAGATATCTTTTAATGTTGTTACTGTTCTTAGAATATTTCTATTATGATTGTTATTATTTCCATTTATTTTTTTGTTTCCTTTCCTCACTGGGCTTTTTTTTACCTGTTGGAGCCCTTGGGCTTATAGCATCTTGCTTTTTCAACTAGTAATGTTGCTTAGCCAGTAATAGTAATAATAATAATATTTGCCAGATAAAATAAATCCTCTCCTTTAGTGACACCGAGTCTGGCCAGAATCCTTTGTCTGGAGTATGCATATGGATAAATTTACTTTGCATTCATAATCAATAATTGACTGAATCTGGCGAGGATGTCCATAATGTAAATCATGCATAACACGAACTCCTTTTTCTCTTCTAATTTTCTCATTGGTGAAGCTGCTATCTTGTGAAGTGGAGTTTGCCTTTAAAAGATATTATTTGATGTAATCAAGTACCTCGTTGGGTCCCATTACCCTGTCAATGGATCGATGATGCCTTTTTAATATACTGAGATGATTTTATATAATCTCCAGTCGGGCTCCCTATCATCTGTCTGGAATGCGCCCCTGAAAATAGCATGGTGGCAAAGACTCGCAGAAATTTATTGTTGCCAGAACAAATAAATTAGCAAGGTTTATTTCCTTCTTCTTTTTTTTCGTTGCACTTAGTAATTTGCTCTCTCTCTCTCTCTCTCTCTCTCTCTCTCTCTCTCTCTCTCTCTCTCTCTCTCTCTCTCTCTCTCTCTCTCACATGATGATCACCAGTTCTGTGGCTATAAGTGCCAAAATTTCTTGTAGACGACTATAGAGTTCGGGTAAGCTTTTTCTAATACTTTATGAATACGAAAATCGAACTGTCGAAGATCAGAAAGACCAGAGTTCTGTACCTTGTTGCTAATATCCAATATTCCGATAACCAACTGAGCTGAGTGAAAAAAGCATAAAACGAGTATCATGCATTTTCATATAGTAGGTACATTTGAGAGAGAGAGAGAGAGAGAGAGAGAGAGAGAGAGAGAGAGAGAGAGAGAGAGAAAATAGTATAACTATCGGTATATTTCCACTGGATTTTTTATCATCATTTGTAGAGATTTCCAGTTACACAAGAAGCACTGTCTCCTCACTCTCTTCGTTGGCCATACCACCCCCCCTCCCAAAAAAAAAAAATCACAGTTCCATGGTCTGCCGCCATAGCTTCCCATCATTCCCTTATAGAATGTAGGGGAATGCCTGTCGAGCGGTTTTTTTACCATTACCTTTGGATTTGATGGGACGACTTAAGGGTCATTTTGCGATAGAGAGACCTTTAATTCAGTTGTTGTGGTTAGGTGTAGCTAGAGGGCAGAGAAATCGGCAGCAGGAATAACCCATCGTGGTAGTTGAGTTGTATGCCGTTCAAACACGCGAACGAAAACCAGCTACCATATTTCAAAGGTTTTAATTACCTTTAGTTAATGACATTACGTGCCTCGACTAAGGAATGCGACTCGCCTTCTTTTTTTCTTTTCTTCCACTTTGGTTATCCCTTTCTTGTGCGGTCATTGCTCCATCAAGACTATCAAGTGTATTGCGTTTTTACTTATGTTTTTATTCGTTTTCGATTGAAATTCTTACATTATAGTTACAATTTTACGCTCTAGAGACTTGAGTTGATATTAATTCTAAAAGTAAAAGAATTCATACTCACATTTAAAAAGAGGGTGTGATTGAGAATCATAAAATGGAAGCAAAAACGACTTTTAGGAGTCATTTTAGTTGCTTGTCGTTGTCAGGCGTCTACTTGTGATTTCAGTACCTTGGGATGTCTTATATCGAATTTTTTTTTTTTCATCTTCATATTTAGTCATATATTGAAAGTAAGGCAAATGTTACGTTATCAATGAATGTATAGGTAGTATTATTTATACATAACTGGTAGTTAAAGACTACATATGTGTTTTTGGTTGGAAGATGTTACCTAAATTGGCGAATCTTTTCCAATACATTATTATAGCTGGTGCTGTTTTAGTGCAATAAACATAGCTTGAGAGTATGTGTTGTATAGATTTTACAGGGGGTGTTGTTTATCAAAGTGATTTATTAGGGGGCCAGTGAAAGCTATTATTATTATTATTATTATTATTATTATTATTATTATTATTATTATTATTATAAGAGGTTTTAAGTCACGACTACCTAACATGAGGAGGGGACACATGTGTTTATTTTGTACTCTTCTTCCCATTATATTTTATCAGTGTGATATATCTTCAATAAAGTATGACTGATAAGTGCCATGCTTACATAGATCCTACTTTATTTATACCAGATATCGTCAAGACAGGAAAACAAATTAATGATATCATGCTTTTGATACACAATGGTTGTTTTGAAAAATCGTCACACCGTTATTGTTTCATTTAGGCATATTTTTGTAGTGAAATAAAGGATCATTCGAGCGTCCATGACT
>NC_090745.1:94108634-94116134 GCF_036898095.1 Palaemon carinicauda
ATTCATATCTATTTTTGTTTTCTGTTCTGTCATCATATTCTTCCTGTTTCTTTTCTGACAATTGATTTTTTTGTTTTTTTTGTTTTAGGGTATTTTAAAGTGATCTTGCATGTTACTAATGTTTCTTAATGGCCCTATAATTTTTATATAATCTTTATATTTGCAATGCACCACAAGCTGTGCTTCATATTTTGAAATGATAAGAGAATTCCCTTAATAAGTTTAATGATCTTTGTTCTCTCAGCATCAAGGTGATTTCACACTATTCTAAAACTGGTATCTCGACTATTGCTCGGTGGAGATGAAAGATGTCTTTCCTCTTACGAACCACTAAAATTTTATCACTTTCAACATTTATTCTGCAAAGATCAGATATTCTCCGATACCTCCGATTAATGACTTTCAGTTGCTTTTAGTGTTGTTTCTACTATTTTTTTTCGTGTAGTTGTAGATGCAACCGTGATATTTTTTTTCTCAGGGACTAATTTTTAGAGTAAACTTACAGCTTGCGATTGGAAAAAGTCTGCTCCTCTCTCTCTCTCTCTCTCTCTCTCTCTCTCTCTCTCTCTCTCTCTCGTTGGAAATGGAATCCAATTAGCACATTCTGCTGCCTGCTTGCACGCTGCATCCCCCATAACCCCCACCCCCTCCAAAAAAAAAAAATATTCTCTACTCAACATCTACTCACTAACTTCTCTCACGTCTAGTTCCAGCATCCCCTACATTCACCATTCCCTCTGGTCTGGTTGGGTCCTCCTAACTCCCTCTCCTAACCAAGCGGTCCCCCTCCCATCCCCCTACCCAACTGCACTTCTACTACGTTAACTGAAATGGTTTGCTGGGAGCGTCGTCCCCCAACGACAATGGGTTTGAAATGCATCGCTGTCGAACCCATTTACTCGGACGTCAGGTTGGCTCGTATGGCCTTCATATTTTTCGAACTACGAGCTGCACCCGTTTATATGCGAGGGGTAGATATTTTCAGATGTTTCCCTTCAATGTCGATGGGACGTTCTCTCTCTCTCTCTCTCTCTCTCTCTCTCTCTCTCTCTCTCTCTCTCTCTCTCATAATGTTTTTCAAATCACTAATCATCTACATTAATAAACTTTGAATATGCTTTTCAGTTTGATATAGAAAGATGTCGAACACACTTTTAATGACTTACATTGTTGCTCATTCGGTTTTTGTGCTTTACCTATCTATTTGTCGATCTATTTTATTCACTTGACCTCGCTACTGCAGTTCATTCAGTGACTAACAACCTTGAAACAACTAAAATAAAGGCAATACTCAATGCGCTTATGAGCAACTTGGGCCAGCCCCAGAGACAAACGTTACTGAATTCAATTCCGGAGTGCCAGACGGGAGTACGTTGCTATATACAATTCCAGGACATGCCCCCGCTGGCCTGGAGTGGCAGAATAATTGACTTGCACCGCATGACAACACGCCCAGTTGCACTCCCTTACCCATCCCCTCCCCCACCTTAGCCCTCCATCTTCCATTACCCCCTTCCTATCCTCCTTGCCCTCTCCTCTTCCTCCCCTTACTATCCTGTCTCCCATCCACAGCCGGTGGTTGATCATCGACGAGGATATAGCCGTGCTCGTCGTCGTTGTTGTTGTTGCTATTGTTGTTGTTGTTGTTGTTGCTTAGATCAAGTGTTATTGCGTTTCTGCTGGAATTCATTTTAGATTTTCTTTGTTACGCCAGAAACTAAGTTCACCAATTGACAAGTGTCGTTGCTCGGACGAACGGGTGACGCTCAACTTTGGACGCTTTTAGGGCCATTTGTTGCGGCTATATCAACAGAAATATTTGTCTTTCTTATTATTTATACACAAACACACACACATACATACATACATATATATATATATATATATATATATATAATCTTTAGTGAGTTTTGATAACACCTTTATACATCAATGGGCTTAAATGTTCATAGTATTTATTGGTTCAAAATAATCGTTGCTTTTTTATTAAAATAAGTCAACATTATTGGTCCAAGATATAGTGACCGTAACGATATTATAAATATGATGATTATTATTATTATTATTATTATTATTATTATTATTATTATTGTTGTTGTTGTTGTTGTTGTTTTAGTTGTTATTATCATTATAACTATTTTAACTATTTTACCATAAAACCGTTTTTTTGGTATTGTGAATATCAACCTTAGGTTTTTCTTTATTTTTCGACCTGTGAAATTAATTCTAAGTAGAAATTTATTTTTAAACTTATTTTCGAAATAAATAGAGTTGATGGCTACGAACCAATATTTGAATAAACTTAATGTTTACATAATTACCTTTGCGCCTGTATTATCTTGAGTGGCAATTTGTTGTCGTATCCATTTATTATGCTTTCAAGTTTTGTTGTTTTGATTTACTCTTGGTTACCAGGACATTGCTTCAAATTTTTTATTTTGGCAAAAGAAATCGTCGCATAATTTCGTATTGAGATGATATAATAGACACGGCAATCTTCTCTGAAAACAGCGATGTTAATTTGGTAATTAATACAGTAGTAAGGAGGACTTCATGACTTCATGTTATTATAATGAAAAAGTAAATGTTTCCAAGCATTTTAAAAAAGTAAGTTAGAAGATAAAACAAAACCAACCTGGTCATAGTATTTGGATCTACATTTAGTAACTTAACCTGTTTGTTAAGATATTAGTTTTTCTTTACTTTTTTTTTTTTTGTCACGATGCTGAAAACGAGAATATTTGATGGTTGTATGTACGTGCGTGTGCATTTCCAGTTGATCGTTTCCACCAAGCCTCCTTTGCTTCCAGCCTTTCCTTTCTTGATAATGGCTTCACCTGTTTATTTTAGGAGTTCCTCTTTGAGCTTAATGTCATCCAAGAACGGGCGATGCTGGCGCTCAGATCCAGCTTGTCCGTTATTTAGCATCGGCTGGTGCAGGTTATTAGAGATAGGTGCACACCGACCCTCGCCTAAGGCTTGGGTATTCAATAGTTCAATAAGCCGGGGGAAAGGGGGATAGATGGCGGATGGGAAGGACACCTCGGGTAGTCGGGTACTGATAGGCGGGCGGAGGAGCGGGGAAGCAGACTGGGCTGGGATGGGGGGTCCGCTTTTCGGGAGGTTTCATATAGCCAGGAAGGAGAGGAATCGCTTATAAGAGCAGCATACTCGAATGCCGGTCATAATTAACACCCAGGGAGCAATTCTCCGAAGTTCTGTCCGATTTAACCCGGGCTAACTTTCCGCATTACCATGGCACTGTTCTTAATTAAGGGCATCGTATCTTAGGCAGAATTTTACTTCCAGTCTACGTAACGAGGCAGTTGAGTCGGCTCCTTAGAGCAGCTTCCTGGGCCAAGGTTGGCAGTTGCATGTCCTCTGAAGGAGGGATTCCTTTGCTGAGTCGCACTTGATAGCAGCTCCCCATTTTTTAAAAAGGGGTTTGATACGTTTCTCTTAATAATCAATACGTTATATATATATATATATATATATACATAGGCCTATATATATATATATATATATATACATATATATATAAATATATATATATATATGTATGTATGTATATATATAGATCGATTATATATATATATATATATGTATATATAGATAGATAGATAGATTATATATATATATGTATATATATTTTATATACAGAAGAGAGAGAGAGAGAGAGAGAGAGAGAGAGAGAGAGAGAGAGAGAGAGAGATGCATATTATGTTTCTGAATATTTGTAAATATATTGCACTTATATGTTATTTGAATTTTGTAGTTTTTTCCCAACGAAGTACTACTGAAACATTTACAATGCGTATTGCTTACATTATTCGTATAAGGGTTTGTTTTGATGCACAGCATACTATTCTATCTGATTTCTCTTCCTATTGTTTTTCAAATTTTTTTATAGTTTATATATGAAAGATATCTTTAAATGTTGTTACTGTTTTTGAATTATTTTGATTATGATTGTTCATTACTTCTATTTATTTTCTTATTCCCTTTCCTCACTGGTCTATTTTTTCCTTATTGGATCCCTTGGGGTTATAGCATCTTGCTTTTTCAACCAGGATTGTAGCTTAGCCAGTAATAGTAATAGTGATAATATTTGCCTGATAAAATGAATCCTCTCCTTTAGTGACATCAAGTCTGGCCTGAATCCTTTGTCTGGAGTATGCATATGAAAAATTTACTTTGCATTCATAATCAATAATTGACTGAATCTGGCGAGGATGTCTATAATGTAAATCATGCATAACACGAACTCCTTTTTCTCTTCTAATTTTCTCATTGGTGAAGCTGCTATCTTGTGAAGTGGAGTTTGCCTTTAAAAGATATTATTTGATGTAATCAAGTACGTCGTTCGGTCCCATTACCCTGTCAATGGATCGATGATGCCTTTTTAATATACTGAGATGATTTTATATAATCTCCAGTCGGGCTCCCTATCATCTGTCTGGAATGCGCCCCTGAAAATAGCATGGTGGCAAAGACTCGCAGAAATTTATTGTTGCCAGAACAAATAAATTAGCAAGGTTTATTTCCTTCTTTTTTTTCGTTGCACTTAGTAATTTGTTCTCTCTCTCTCTCTCTCTCTCTCTCTCTCTCTCTCTCTCTCTCTCTCTCATGATGATCACCAGTTTTGTGGCTATAAGTGCCAAAATTTCTTGTAGACGACTATAGAGTTCGGGTAAGCTTTTTCTAATACTTTATGAATACGAAAATCGAACTGTCGAAGATCAGAAAGACCAGAGTTCTGTACCTTGTTGCTAATATCCGATATTCCGATAACCAACTGAGCTGAGTGAAAAAGCATAAAACGAGTATCATGCATTTTCATATAGTAGGTACATTTGAGAGAGAGAGAGAGAGAGAGAGAGAGAGAGAGAGAGAGAGAGAGAGAGAATAGCATAACTATCAGTATATTTCCACTGGATTTTTTATCATTATTTGTAGAGAATTCCAGTCATACAAGAAGCACTGTCTCCTCACTCTCTTCGTTGGCCATACCACAAAAAAAGAAAAAAAGAAAAAATCACAGTTCCATGGTCTGCCGCCATAGCTTCCCATCATTCCCTTATAGAATGTAGGGGAATGCCTGTCGAGCGGTTTTTTTTACCATTACCTTTGGATTTGATGGGACGACTTAAGGGTCATTTTGCGATAGAGAGACCTTTAATTCAGTTGTTGTGGTTAGGTGTAGCTAGAGGGCAGAGAAATCGGCAGCAGGAATAACCCATCGTGGTAGTTGAGTTGTATGCCGTTCAAACACGCGAACGAAAACCAGCTACCATATTTCAAAGGTTTTAATTACCTTTAGTTAATGACATTACGTGCCTCGACTAGGAATGCGACTCGCCTTCTTTTTTTCTTTTCTTCCACTTTGGTTATCCCTTTCTTGTGCGGTCATTGCTCCACCAAGACTATCAAGTGTATTGCGTTTTTTACTTATGTTTTTATTAATTTTCGATTGAAGTTCTTACGTTGTAGTTACAATTGCACGCTCTAGAGACTTGAGTTGATATTAATTCTAAAAGTAAAAGAATCCATACTCACATTTTAAAAGAGGGTGTGATTGAGAATCATAAAATGGAAGCAAAAACGACTTTTAGGAGTCATTTTAGTTGCTTGTCAGGCGTCTACTTGTGATTTCAGTACCTTGGGATGTCTTATATGAATTTTTTTTTTTTTTTTGCATCTTCATATTTAGTCATATATTGAAAGTAAGGCAAATGTTACGTTATAAATGAATGTATAGGTAGTATTATTTATACATAACTGGTAGTTAAAGACTACATATGTGTTTTTGGTTGGAAGATGTTACCTAAATTGGCGAATCTTTTCCAATACATTATTATAGCTGATGCTGTTTTAGTACAATAAACATAGTTTGAGAGTATGTGTTCTATAGATTTTATAGGGGGTGTTCGTTTATCAAAGGGATTTATTATGAGGCCAGTAAAAGCTATTATTTATTATTATTATTATTATTATTATTATTATTATTATTATTATTATTATTATTATTGTTATTGTTATTATTATTATTATTATTATTATTATTATTATTATTATTATTATTATTATTATAAGAGGTTTTAAGTCACGACTACCTAACATGAGGAGAGGACACATGTGTTTATTTTGTACTCTTCTTCCCATTATATTTTATCAGTGTGATATATCTTCAATAAAGTATGGCTGATAAGTGCCATGGTTACATTGATCCTACTTTATCTATAACAGATACCGTCAATATAGGAAAACAAAATAATGATATCATGCTTTTGATACACAATGGTTATTTTGAAAAATCGTTACACCGTTATCGTTTCATTTAGGCAAATTTTTGTAGAGAAAAAAAGGATCATTCGAGCATCCATGACTGTCGCTTGAAGAACATCGCCATTTCAGGAAGAAAGAAAACTTGCCTTTAAAATATTTCTATTATTTATAAATATGTAGCATACAAGGACCGCGTGAGGAGGACGGGGAGCACTTAACCAAACCATAAAATGTCATCTTGAAAATTCTGCAGTCTTAAGTGGAGAGAGAGAGAGAGAGAGAGAGAGGAGAGAGAGAGAGAGAGAGAATTTTACGAATGTTAGTAAAAACAATGATAGATATAAATTCTGTAGTCTTGAGTAGAGAGAGAGAGAGAGAGAGAGAGAGAGAGAGAGAGAGAGAGAGAGAATTTTACGAATGTTAGTAAAAACAATGATAGATATGACTGCGTTGTGAAAACTTACTAGTGGTATGTTGCTAGAGAATTTACTATGAAGTACTTTTGGCTCGATATTCATTAAGGTACCGGTATTACCAACTTCTAAATCTCCATTATTATTATTATTATTATTATTATTATTATTATTATTATTATTATTATTATTATTATTATTATTATTATTATTATTATTATTATTATTATTATTACTGAATTTTGTTGTTTAAGATTTACTAGTAGCTGATGCATGAACGATGGCATTGATTTTCGTCCATTGTGCTTTTATTAAGTAAATTTTCATCCATTCTGCTTTTATTATTGTTACCTAAAATACAAGAAAAAGCAGCAAAAATTTTAGGGATATTCCTGTTGCTTACGTCTACGAAAAATTTGAACCCTTACATTTACACTAGAGAAATGTATAATCAATCGGCTACGATTCTTGATGATATGATTTTGAACAATCGATTTGAATGGCATATCTTATGACGTAGAACACTCTTACCACTGAAAGAGATTTTATGTGAAAATGTAAGAATCAGAAGGAAAATATTTACTGAGAAGTTGTAAAGACAGTGAAAACGAGAATAAGAAGGAAATATTTTAAGAAATTAAAGACTGTGAAAACGTAAGAATAAGAAGGAAAATATTTAAGGAGAAGTTGTAAAGACAGTGAAAACGAGAATAAGAAGGAAAGTATTTAAGAAATTAAAAAGACAGCGAAAACGTAAGAATAAAAAGGAAATTATTTAAGGAGAAGTTGTAAAGACAGT
>NC_090745.1:94123634-94133634 GCF_036898095.1 Palaemon carinicauda
CATTCACCAGATGTAGAGAACCACATCCAGTGGGATCAGTTAAGAAGTAGAGGGCGGTTTGGGAACTTCCTTAGGTACAGCTGTTAAGATGTCTCCAAGGACAGCAAGTTCTTGAAAGGATGTCACATAAAATCTTGATTTTTTTTTTTTTTTTTTTTTAACTTTCTCAACGAGGTCAATGTGTTTGTTTGGTGCTCGGATTACTAACAACCAGTTCTAAAAGGATAAACGGGTTAGAAATTTCTGACTTGAACAACATCTTTATAAGACATCATCGGTATTCCTGAAAGAATATTAATTCTTCGATAGAAGTTTATGGAATTCGTCTCCATTCTACTTATTCCCGTAACTGTTCTGTTTATATCAACACATTTCTATTAAATTTTTACCTTTTCAAGATACATTTTTTTTAATCAGCTGTCTGCAAGATTTAAAGTAATAAACACCAACAATTACGTACGTTGAAGGTTATTACAAACGACTCAAACATACTGAATACTGACGAAAATACACACACACACACACCCAAACACACACAGATATATATATATATATATATACATATATATAAGTATATATATATATATATATATATATACATATATATATATATATATATATTATGTGTGTTTGTTTGCATATATGTTAACTAAGTCAACAGGGACTTGTGTTTCCCTTTGTCTGAATCCTCCTTGCGTTAAGTACATTAGTTGATGTATTACACACGCGCGCGCACGCGCACACACACACACTCAAACACACACACACACACACATATATATATATATATATATATGTGTGTGTGTGTGTGTGTGTGTGTGTGCACGCGCGCGCGTTCGCCCGTTTGAGTGTGCGTGTGTATAGTGAAGCATATTCAAAATTAGCCTACACAATAGTACTGGCTATTTATTAAATTTTAATGAGAAGAAAATTAGGTAAATTACACCAGAGGTCCCAAAGCGTAGGCCTATTGGGTATCATCTTCATTTCCCCCTCTCTCCATACCATTTCTCGTCTGACATGACATTATTTCTTTGCCCTTTCATTTCTTAAATAATTTTCACTATTAGCGCGCTTAGAGGAAAAATATTCTTTATATCTCTTTTATCATTTGCAGTTACTTGCCTTGCCTTTTTTTTATGTTAGCCCTATATACATCAAAATGTCAACGTCTTTTATTTCCACCTCAGACACTGTGGGAGTGATTATCAATCTCTCGTCATCCCCTTTACTGTTCAACTCCATTTTACTCTTTTCTACTACATGTACATGATAACGTCTCTCTCTCTCTCTCTCTCTCTCTCTCTCTCTCTCTCAGTGCGTTGTGTTTTGGGTGATCTTAGGGCGATATGGTTGTATAATAATGACCAGAAGATAAGTGAAAAGCAAAATGATGTAAGTAAGAAAGAGAGAAAGGGTTGAGAGAGAGAGAGGTTGATGTTCCTTCCTCGCTGTAGCTTCGAGGAGCAAAGTATTTTTCAAGGGTAGAAATAAGATGGTTTCGAAAATGTACAAGAAGCAGCGAGGGGAAATGGTAAGTCTTCGGAATGCAGGCATCTCTGAAGTAAGGGGGAAAGCTTGTTACGCTAAGATGCATCTCTCTCTCTCTCTCTCTCTCTCTCTCTCTCTCTCTCTCTCTCATATCTGATTACATTCCCGATTTACATTATTGTGTAATCTAACCTCGTAATCTAGTCGAGGACAACCTTAATTTGACGTTTTAAAAGTAGTTGCTGATTCGGATGTTGATATACGCATGCACGGAATAGTTTAAGTGTTTGGATGGTTTGTTGTTTGGTTTCTACCACGTGTTTTAGTTAGGTTTTTCACCCATTGTCTGTTTCCTTCTACCACGTGTTTTAGTCAAGTTTTTCACCCGATGTCTTTTTTTTTCTACCACGTGTTTTAGTCTTGTTTTCACCCGATGGCTTTTTCCGTCTACAACGTGTTTTAGTAAAGTTTTTCACCCGATGTCTTTTTCCTTCTACCACGTGTTTTAGTCTTGTTTTCACCCGATGTCTGTTTCCGTCAACCACGTGTTTTAGTCAAGTTTTTCACCCGTTGTCTGTTCCTTCTACCACGTGTTTTAGTTAAGTTTTTCACCCAATGTCTTTTTCCTTCTACCACGTGTTTTAGTCTTGTTTTCACCCGATGTCTGTTTCCGTCTACCACGTGTTTTAGTCAAGTTTTTAACCCAATGTCTGTTTCCGTCTACAATGTGTTTTAGTCAAGTTTTTTTCACCCGATGTCTGTTTCCGTCTACCACGTGTTTTAGTCAAGTTTTGCACCGGATGTCTGTTTCCTTCTACCACGTGTTTTAGTCAAATTTTTAACCCAATGTCTGTTTCCGTCTACCACGTTTTTTATTCAAGGTTTTCACCCGTTGTCTGTTCCTTCTACCACGTGTTTTAGTTAAGTTTTTCACCCAATGTCTTTTTCCTTCTACCACGTGTTTTAGTCTTGTTTTCACTCGATGTCTGTTTCCGTCTACCACGTGTTTTAGTCAAGTTTTGCACCGGATGTCTGTTTCCTTCTACCACGTGTTTTAGTCAAATTTTTAACCCAATGTCTGTTTCCGTCTACCACGTGTTTTATTCAAGGTTTTCACCCGTTGTCTGTTCCTTCTACCACGTGTTTTAGTTAAGTTTTTCACCCAATGTCTTTTTCCTTCTACCACGTGTTTTAGTCTTGTTTTCACTCGATGTCTGTTTCCGTCTACCACGTGTTTTAGTCAAGTTTTTAACCCAATGTCTGTTTCCGTCTACAATGTGTTTTAGTCAAGTTTTTTTCACCCGATGTCTGTTTCCGTCTACCACGTGTTTTAGTCAAGTTTTGCACCGGATGTCTGTTTCCTTCTACCACGTGTTTTAGTCAAATTTTTAACCCGATGTCTGTTTCCGTCTACCACGTGTTTTATTCAAGGTTTTCACCCGTTGTCTGTTTCCATGATAATCGTCCACTAGCCAATCATCATGTGTACAATACGTAGCGCAGTTTTCGCCTCTGCTAATGAGAGAATGTTTTTGGTTCAGTTTATTAATTTGTTTTTGTTTACATGACGATTACGCAAGAATCCATGTGCGGTATTTTTACGAAATATCACCAAATCTGGATGTGATTGGCAACAAGTTGTTGAATTTAGAGAGATGAAATGTAGGTTTTAGGGGGACCTCTCTTCATTTGCAACATGTTCCCATTTCATTAGTAATTGAATATATAAAATTTGATTGCATCATATTTAATCATCTAATTCCTTTTCACTATCGAAAAATGAACACAAAACTTTTGAGGATCATTGCTTTTTAATTTCAAATTGTTCTGTTAGTTTTTATATATAAAGTTAATGTTATTGATCTTATTGGAATCTACATTATTTTTGTGTGTGAAAATACTTTTTTTTCATTTGTTTATGTTAATCGTAGTTATTTTTCTAATATCACTCTTGGCGCCTTTTACCTTTACTGAATATTTATTGGAAGTTTCTCCGTAAATTTTATCAATAGATGAAAAAATAAAAGTATCATCATCATATTCATCAAATTATTATCATCACCATATTAATAATAATAATAATAATAATAATAATAATGTAATATCAGTATATTTGGGTTATTTCTAATAATTACTTTGTTATTTGTTTAGTTTAATCAGATATAAATAAAAAGCAACGCTATTATTTATGTCAGATTTTGCTACAGTTTTCTACGAAATTCTATCAACATTAAGAAATATTTTCTAAATTAAATTTACGAATCTTTATGAAAATCATCCTTTATCTGGAAGCTTAACTTACGATGTTAAAATAATGAAAGAACTACCCGGAAGGGAAGGAAAATGGATACAAACGTTTGTTTACGACCTGTTAAGTTTATCCCAAAATGATTTTCTGGGGGCCCGAAGGAGAACTCGCATTTCTTCGTGCAAAAGCAAGGAAAATAATACTTGTAAATGGAGAATAATGCTTTGGGGGGCGAAAAAGGAAAGGCCCTGGGAGAACGTGGGTGTTGGTAATATATGCCCGTGTTTATGAATTATTATTATTGCCAAAAGTTCATTAGGGTAAAAGAAGTGGTTCATGGCCGGGATGGGAGGAATTTTCTTGCCTATTCCTCGCTCACTTTCTTTTCCCAATTACTGCGTGAGCCGCTTAACTTTACGAGCTTCATTATGTAAGAATAGATGAATTATTGATTTAATAAAGGTAATGCGCCTTGGGAATGAGAGGGAAGGGGATGAAAAGTAGGCGGGGGGAAGAGGAAGGGGGTTGAGGATAGGTTTAGGGGGGGAACTAGGCTTCAAGAAGACGAGGAAGAGGAAAGAAACGTAACCAAAATTCAGATGATTTTGGGAATATGAAAAGAGAAGGAAAATATATATTCTGTATTAAAGGAATTATGAAGAGAGATAAATTATGATAGATGAGCTCTAAATACAAGGAGAAAGAACCAGGTAAAATAAGAGTACGTGCGAATGAAATAAAATGCGTGTTGGTATAAAATTATAGTGTTTCGAAACGGCTGTTGAAAAATTGTTTTTTCTTTTCTTCGGTCTGTCTTGATTTTACAAATCCAAAAATTAATCCAAAGTATTAGCAACTTCTATTATATATTTAATTGTCTTTTCTTGGTATATAATTATGTATTTTATAATATATCCAAGAATGAATGTGAAAGGAAGGTAATTGAAAAGATATTATTATTATTATTATTATTATTATTATTATTATTATTATTTTTATTATTATCATTGTTATTATTATTATTTTTATTATTATTATTATTATTATTATTATTATTATTATTAGCAACGCTAGTTAGAAAAGTAGGTTGTTATAAGCCCAAGGACTCCAACATGGAAAAATAGCCCAGTGAGGAAAGGAAACAAAGAAACAGTTAAACTACAAGAAAAACAATAAACAACCAAAACAAAATATTTCAAAAACAGTAACAACATTAAAATAAAGATATTTGATGAGATTATATCCAAGATAGAATATCAAAGAAAGATGTTTGATATATCATATAAAAGAAATAGAAATGAAAATAAGGAAGAAATGGTAGAAAAGAATACTGTACTTCAGGAAAAAGATGAAATAGATGAAGCCAGATAAGAAAAAAAGAATAAAGAAGACACATCGGTTTTAGTCAGAAAAGAATAGGAAAGTAAAAATGGGAATTGGATCTAAGGAACCCGAGTGAGGAATATATTCTTGGCAAGAAAGAAGAATGGAGTAAGAGAAGGGAAATTGCTGCCGAGTAACTTAGGAGGAGAAAATGTGTTATTTCCGAAAAAGAAATAGACGGAATAAAGATGAATAATAGCTTATGAAGAAAATGGGGAACAGACGTAATTGTATATTGTTAAATATGGTAAGGAGCGAAAGAAATGTCAGCTAGGAATGTTAAATGTAATGTAATAAATTTTTGATACCCATTAATGAATGGAGGAAAAAATTTTTTTTCCAAAAACAAAAAGAAAATAGACGGAATAAAGATGAATAATAGCTTATGAAGAAAATGGGGAACAGAAGTAATTGTATATTGTTATATATGACAAGAAGCGAAAGAAATTTCAACCAGAAATGTTGTATGTAATGTAATAAATTTTTGTTACCCATTAATGAGTGAACGGAAATTTTCAATATATGTTTGGGATATTCACGTTACTTAGGTGAAAATATGTGACCTAAGGAATTTATAATGTGCAAAACCTTAAAGGTTTATAGTCCTCGTATATTTCAAAAGGCAGCGAATGTTTTCATGTTGGACAAGCTGACATAAGTCTCTTTTTATATTTTACAGTATATGTGAAAGATATATTTTATTGTTTTTACTATTGTTGAGATATTCCATTTCAATAGTTCATAACTTCTTTTGTAGTTTATTTATTTCCTTATTTCCTTCCCTCACTGGGCTATTTTTTCCTATGAGAGCCCTTGGGCGTATAGCTTCCTGCTTTTTCAACTAGGGTTGTAGCTTAGCTAGTAATGATATAGATTGAAAGGCCTTTATGGTAGCATGATCTGTGGGTTCAAGGTAACAAGGGACTTGTTTCACGAGCAGTTAATGGCAATTCCAAAAAAAAAAAAAAAAAAAAAAAAAAATTGTTAGTTGTTGACAGAATATTTCCTTCATCTTACAAATTTACCTCTAATACTGCGAGGCAAAATATGGATGAAAAAAAGAAGTTAGCATTCAGCAGGCTTGAATTGCTACTGAATTATGATAACCATCGTATGTTACCAGCCAACACAAGGCCAGATACCGCAAGTATTTTTCCATTCGCTTCCAGAGCGTACGAACATCACCAGAAGACTTCTGAAAATTGTATGTGACGAAACATTAGGAGAGACTACACCTGCCGGGCAGGATGAAACAAAAGGCAGGTTTGTTTGTGCGCGCGTTTGTACGTGTGCACGAGGAATAAGAAAAGTGAGTGTGGAGTGTATGCATCTTGAAGGAGCTCGGCCGTCTTCTACGAGGTGAGGAACGTCTTGTTGCGGGAGGCATTGACCACTCTGCATGCAAGGTAGGAACCACACCTAAGATGTGAGAGAAGCCCATTAGGGAAAAGAATAGTGATGGCGTTGATGAGTACAATGCTGCTGTTCCCACTCTGGGCTCAAATAAACATCGCTCGGCTTCCTCACCGTGTTTATGGGGACTTTTAGCACAGGGTAATTTTTCATAATAAACAGAGAAATTTTGCAGCCTCGCGAGTATTTTCGTCTCTCATTTATTTGCTTTGTGACGTCCCGCCCGTAACATTACTTCACGGGAAGATTTTTGGAACAGCATTTTCTTCTATATGGATAGGAATTGTTATCTGTTCCAAACGAAAAGAAACTGAGAGATACGAGACTGATATAAAGCGTATTAAATTCGGAGACTGAGATGCAGATGCAGATTGAGGTGTAGCAAAGGTGTGGGTCGAGGTGTAGCGAGAGAGGAGGTGGGGGAAGAGATGTTGGGGGAATTGGAGATGAAGGTCTGTTGATGTTGATAAATATATGTTAAGTTGTGCAGCAGTAGGCACCGGCAAGATTTATTATTACCCTGGGCTTGACTAAGAACGAAAGGGGTTGTTTTCGGGGGTTGTAAGCGCTGAGTCTGGGGTTTACTGGTTGAGAAAAATCGGTGAGAGCGATGAAGGGAGAACTTTTGAGTTGGCCAGACGTGAAACCATATGTAAGAAAGAAGGAAGTAGATGTGAACACAATGCTAAATGGAAGAAAAGCCTAAGCAAATGACAAAAAAAAAAAAAAAAAGAACGAGAAAGGCAAAGAGAGTGGGGTTTCGCTGATGGCCTGGTGGTGGTGGGGGGGAGGGGTGGCAGTGCAAAGTCTCTCCCACTAGAATTTTAATGAAGTTTACAATATACGGAAGCGCAAAGCGCTGTTCGTAGTAGCTGACAGCGTAGCCTGAAATATTTATAAATGTATGTGGATATATTCTGTTGCAAGTGTTGGTAAACCTAGTCCAGATCTCTCTCTCTCTCTCTCTCTCTCTCTCTCTCTCTCTCTCTCTCTCTCTCTCGCTTTTCGAAAAAGTGCACCTTCGTGAAGTAAATGAGTTATTGTTGTAGAAAATTAATTTGGCGTTGGCGTGAAGGAGGTGCGTGGAGGGGGAGGAAGCCCATGTGGCCAACATATGTGCTCGCCCTCCATCTCCATCTCCTCTCCCTTCTACTCCACCTCCATCTTTTTCGTCCTGGGCTCCCTAAGCTAATTTAAACCTTTCGTAAAGAAAATGCTATCGTTTTTCACTTGACTTTTCCACGGAGCGTTTGACGTTTCGGCTTCCATTTTTTCAAAGTTTCTTTCTTTCTGTCGGGATCTTGAGGTTTTATGGTGCCACGCAAGAAGGCAAAACGAAACGGGGGACGAGAGGGGAAGGGGGTTGGAAAGGGGTGTCTATTCGTGGGGGAGTTGGGGGGGAGGGGGAACCTCCGACTTCCTGAGAGGACATCTTGTTTTTATTATCGTATGCCAGTTGATAAACGATGATGTAAATAAAGAGGCTTGTTCAGTATTGCTTGTTTCAGACCGGGGAGAGAGTTCATTAGAATGCCAAAAGGGTTGGGGAGGAAAAACGCCTGGTATTGCAGATGAGCATCTAGCAGTAAAGTGACACTGTGTGATGGCTCTCATAAACTTATCAATACGTTAAGAAGCGAAATAAAGCGAAAGGATTTATAGCACAGTGCCCTCTTTCATGGGAATGAGTCATGGTCTCAGATTTTCATACTCTCTCTATCTCACACACACAAACATATAGGTATGCATATGTAAATTGTATATATCTGTCTACATATGAATGTGTGTATGTATACTGTATATGTGCATATACAGTATGTGTGGGCTTGTAGCCTATTACATTTACGCATGTATGTGCATATATATATATATATATATATATATATATATATATATATATATATATATATATATATATATATAATGTGTGTGTATATTTATATTTATATATATATATATATGTGCATATATATAATTATGTATATATATATATATATTTATATATATGTATATATATATATATATATATATATAATATATATATATATATATATATATTATATATATATATATATATATATATATATATAAGGGTAGAATTGTGTGTGTGCATGTGTGTCATAAATACGTAATTACTTGTGTTGATAAACAATTAAGAAGGCAAAATATTTAATCTGAATTTCTATGTAAATTGATATGCGATAAAAACAACTACTGAAGTTTATCAAATTACTAAATCGAATTTTAAGGACATCGAGAAGCAGTATGTCCCTTGAAATAAATTTCCTCGAAGGATATATGTAATTCAGGATAAGGAAGCTTGTTCTTTTCCTTGTTACTTAGCATAGGATGTCCATTGGAGTTCGTCCCCAGGGAGGGCGTCGCAAAAGAGATGAGAGGAGAATGCCGTGCGTTGCCACCCAGGGTTCCCTAAGGTCCCTGATTATGGGCATCGGTTTCACCAGGAATTTTTACTCTCCATTTTCTACCATTTGGCTAATCGAAGCACTCCAGTGCCACGCACACCTCCTCCTCCTCCTCCTCCTCTTCTTTCATCATCCTTCCCATTTCGTTAACTCTCATCCCTCTTGTGCTGGTGTTTCTACTGCTTGTGCTCATGTCTTTTTCGAATTCTGGGGTCTCCGGTGTAATGGCTGTCCTATGTATGGGCTCAGTAATACCCCCCTCCCTCTCTCTTCCTCCCCCCCCCTTACTTCCCCTAACCCACCCACCCCGGCCTCTCTCTCTCTCTCCTCTCTCTCTCTCTCTCCTCTCTCTCTCTCTCTCTCTCTCTCTCTCTCTCTCTCTCTCACAAAAGGAAATATTCTTATTCCTAAACGACATATTCAATTATTAATATTTCAATTACATAAATTTTCCATGCATCCTGTAAAGGTAGACTGCGAATGGGTGATAGATTCACATTTAAAGTATCCCATTCTATTCAAGCAAATGTACAGTCTATCTGCTATTGCTTTCTTTCATTGTAGGGTAGGAAGATGCACGCTTATGTAGTTACTGATTGTTTTTCATTCCGATAACGTTGTTGGACATCGAAAACTTCTCGTTCATGAATGACAGAATTAATATAAGATGCAGAAAATTTATGTGAATAAATATATATATATATATATATATATATATATATATATATATATATGTAATAGATAGATAGATAGACATACTGTATATATGTATATATATATATATATATATATATATATATATATATATATTGGATAAATATTGATATTGATATATATAATCCTATGTATGTGTATATGATATATTTATAGAAATATAAATACATATATATATATGTATATATATTTATATATATATATATATATATATATATATATATATATATATATATATATATATATATATATATATATATATATATATATATATATATTCATATGGATATATTCATATATAAGCTTATCTATCCATATTTATATT
>NC_090745.1:94146134-94148634 GCF_036898095.1 Palaemon carinicauda
CTTGAGAGAGAGAGAGAGAGAGAGAGGAGAGAGAGAGAGAGAGAGAGAGAGAGAGAGAGAGAGAGAGAGAGAGAGAGAGAGGTAGTCTGTCTTCACGGTAATATATGCAGATCGTGTTCATGCCTTGTAAGCAGTCAATTACGGCGAATAGACTCTTTATCATGACCCGTCAAGCCAGCTAATTAATAGCAGAGGTATTTATCAAAATTACATGAAAAAATATGATGATGCGTTGAAATGACTAATTGGCATTAAACTTCATATGGTACTTTTATGTATATATATATATATATATATATATATATATATATATATATATATATATATATATATATATATATATATATGTATGTATTGTGTGTATATATATATGTATATATATATATATATATATATATATATATATATATATATGTATGTATGTATGTATATATATATATATATATATATATATATATATATATATATATATATATATATATATATATATATATATATATATATATAGTGAGGATACCTCATGTGGTGAAAGGATTCATGTATCGCCATGACCAGCAAAGATATACTGATCACGGCCACCCATACTAGGTAGGTTTGCTGTGAGCGATCATACTAAAGTCTCCCCTCCATCATCGATCCGCAATGGCCAACGTGCTGATGAAAATGGCCAAACCTCGGACATAATTAATGACATATTTGAGCCCTTTGTCCTGCAGTGGACTAGAAACGGTTGTATCACGGCCGTACATGCAGGTGTTTGTAGTTTATTGCTGAGATAAATTTGCACATAATTATGACGTTTATAGTCGTTAAATTGATTTAAGTGATGTATGGTCCGCTATGTCGACATATAAATTTATGTGCAATGTGTTCCATGCATACACGATATTCTTATTTAAAAGTGATACATTGTTGAGTGGATAAAGAATTGAATTCTAAAGTGCACAATACTGGGAAGAAATATATTTTCGGTTTATAATCCACTGTACTTTTCGTCTCTTGACCTTTCTCAAAATGAGCAATACTGTATCATATGCATAGTTCACAAAATGTTATTTTAGATTGACGTATATTTTAGCAAGTGAAAATAAAAAGAACTTGAGAGAGCACGAGTATGAGACACATATTCTTAAGAAATATGTATGCTGCCAAATAACTAATTCGTAAAATGTTTCTTTGAATTATTCATTCTTGTGTATGATACGGTATGTTGTAAAGATACGCACGTACATTCATAGCTGAAAATGAAAATTTTAGAAGATTATGTTTGATCTACTTAATACATAAACACAATTTAGCACGTACCCATAAAGAATCTGAAGGTCTACTTCTGCAGTTGTCTCTACAATGTCCCAACCTCGACTAAGCTAAAACTTGAAGGCGTATCACAAACGCCGCACAACCACTAGGCAAAGAAAAAAAAAAGAAGGCAAAGACCAAGCAAATTGACCGATGACCATATAGCAGCATCTTCTGCTCTTTCTTAGTGTCTTTATCTTCTTCTTCCTCGATCTAAGGAAGAGAGGTGTGCTGCTAAAAACCACAAAAACATGTCCGCTCTTTTTTTCTTCCTCAATTCTTTCTCTTTGGGTCCTTTCGTCACAAAGATTGGTTTCGGAAAGTCATTTGGCCAATATAATTGCTTTTGCCAAAAAATCGTTTTTATGGTACCTAGCGTCCACAGACTTATCCTCCCTCCCTCAGCCCACTGTCCTATCGTCTAATACAGGTTTAGCAAGTTTCTTTTTTTTTACAACCTTTGTGGCCCTATGAAGTAGATGTGACGGAATCAGCAAAACTTGCTTGAGAGACGAAGACAGGAATGTAGTCTTTATGACGTCCGTTGTGATGGCCGCAACTGGCGTACGAGTGACTTGTTGTAGTGGCGTTTTGCTCCGGCGTAAAAGAAAGGGTTAATGCACCTTTCCTTGCGGCTTGTGACGGTCAAAAGCAGAAGGACTTTTGGATGTGAGAGCCAGTTTTGATATTTCAAGACTTGGAAGGAAAAGTAGGTCGCCGTTTGTCGTACGGGAAGAGATGGGTGAATTGCTTCCTTTTCTGCCACGGTCCCTCCCCAATTCCGTGTCATTTTGCTGTCATGGACAATAAGGAAGTGATGGTACCAGGGTTTATCAATATGACAAGTGGGAAGTCATCTTATGGGGTTATCATATACTGCATATATATATATATATATATATATATATATATATATATATATATTATATATATATATATATATGTATATATATATATATAGATAGATAGATACAAAAATATACGTATACACGTTCACACATACATATGTACAGTATGCGTGTATGTATTTGCATATATGTATATATGTATATATACAAATATATATACAAACATATAACATAAATGTTTGCTTATGTGTGAATATAAGACAGAAAGCGGAAATGATGTATTTCTTGTGGATTTGTACACTTTAATTTAAAAAGACGGAAAAAAAAACTTTAATTTTTATCACTTTCGAAGC